>NC_056739.1:866143338-866360838 GCF_019279795.1 Protopterus annectens | reverse complement strand
CCATGGCGATACCAACATGTACTCTGAGCTACTGCACAATGTTAACTCCTATATTGAGGCAACAGATATTGCCAATATACTGGCACACAGATTCAGTGGCAACTTTACCCCTCTCCCTACCCCCAAAGGACCAATCACAATACCAGTAGACTGCCAGCCACCCAGTAGTACTGCTCCTTTGGTTAACACACCACTGTTCAAGGCCAAGAATACAGCTTTTATTGGACCTGGCAATATCCCTGGCTGTCTTCTGCATGAACTACAGAGTGAACTGGCACCTCACCTGTGTGCCCTATTCAATCACAGCTTCACCTCAGGCTTTGTCCCTACTGACTGGTGCACTGCTACAGTTATCCCTCTCCCCACAGGAGGAGTGGCTGCAGACTCTGGGAAGTATTGCCCCATTAGCCTGACAAGGCTGTCATGCAAAGCTAAGGAATGCATCATCATGGACCTAAGAAACAGGGATATGGGAATCTCTAGACTCAGAATCCCACACAGTTTGCTTTTGTGAAGGGTAGCTCATGCCTGTTCAATCAACCTGGTTGACTTCTTTGAGTCAGTCACCAGAGCTGTGGATGAAGGCAAGGTGGTTCATACAGCCTACCTCAATCTGGCCAAGCCCTTTGATAACATTCCCCAATCAGGGTTCATGAATAAACTCACTAAGCTATGCATCAACCCCTATAACAGTAGGTGGGTTGCAAACTGTCTCACAGATAGAACCTACAGTGTGAAAGTAGCTGAGCCCAAGTCAGACTGCCGACCAGTCACTTGTGGTGTTCCACAGGTTTCAGTCCTGGGTCCTCTCCCGTTTGGTATCAATTTCTCTGAAGTCCATGCCAACATAAAGGGACTCTGGCTGACAATGTTTGCAGATGATTGCAAGTTGGGAGCTATTAACTACCCAAGTGATGTTGACATCCTACAGAAAGGCCTCACTGAGACCAATGACTGGTGTCAGAGCCATGGCCTTAAGCTCAATGTCAATGAATGTGTTGTCATCCCCTTTGGGATGTCAGGCACTCCAGGGATGTTACAGCACCAAAAATCAGACACCAGTGTGAAAGTGCATACCCACAACCAATTCCACCACAGTCACATACCAGTAGTTTGGGTGAACAGTAGAGTATACGGGCTGTGTGAAGAAATACATAATAGTTTTCCAGTCACACACTATCCCTACATATAGTGGTTCAATTCTCAGTGTAGTCTGAATCCTGACCATGGTACAGGACACATCTCACTCTGCCGCTACAATGGCATACAGCCAATAGACCAGCAGACACTGGAGCAACATGCACAGTCAGATAAAAAAGGAGCCATAACACTTACATCTACCCCTCTCCATACACAGCCCAAATAACATGTACACATGTGTACACAATCCTGATGGTCTACCAACAATGGCCAGACATGCACAGACCTCACAAATGTACAGTTCACCTCAGAATGTACAGGCTCGGGATTGATATCTATGGCCTCTTCCCTGTAACATGTCTGTGGGTCTACTACATCACTGGGATGGTAGGTGGAATTAAGGCAAGAAACACTGCTACTAAATACATCTGAGCCTCATAGAGCATGACATATGGACAAAGCCTGACATCATATGGGGGCAGAGGCACAAACACAAGCATAGATTGGACATATTGCTGTCAGAAATGTAGACAGTTGCTGATGCTACTGGGTTTGTTGTAACATATCCTTTATGAGGAATATGAAGGCAGTAATACCAATGGAGTTTAGTATTTACTGACTGCATTCCTCAGAGTCCCTGACTGATTTTCCAAGGACAACAACTGTCTGGGGAACAGACAAAACATAACAGGCAAACATGTGGCCAGTCTGTGGACAGCATGCCAGTGGAGAGGTATGTCAGAGACATATCACTGTCAGACATGAAGTCACTCACTAAATGCATGTCCAACAAACCCTGTCAACCTATCAACTCACCATGTGTATAACAGCACTGATGAAGACTTAGAATCTGTTCAGAATTCTGGAGATATGTCCCCCATGTTGTTGTGCTGTCTCCAGATGTCCTGTCCTGTGAAGTATTCCCACCTACTGTCTGTGAATATGTAACCCACCATCTCTGTAATGTCCCTCACACAGGCAAGTAATAGGGCCAAGACCCACATGAAGGACATCCCATTTGTTGGAGCTAGCAGCAGTGCCCAGGCCCGCAGCACAAAACTATGACTACTAAACTAAAAACTAAAACTACATAGTTGTATGGCTTTAGCAATGCCTGACATCTGCACATCTGCACAGAGGACAGACAGGAAGTGAACAGCAAACATGTTATGCATTAGGATGAATGTCCTGAAGGATAGAAGTCTGAAACTGAAATGTATGCCATTACTACATGACAGCAGTCCTCAATGACATGGGCAAAAACATAGTACTCTACAGTTAATATAATAATATCATATTAATATCCAATAGGAGATCCATAAAAACATACCGCTGAAACAGCAAGAACAAGACAGTGTAGTACTCAGAGTCCCAGCTCTGCATGCAGAGGTGCATGGTTGGAGTACTACAATACACAATCTAATTTTACATGGAAATGTAGTGTCAACAGTACTAATTTCATAATACGATATGTGTGAAATCATATTTGTCAACCAGTGTACTGTAGCTGGTGCAACATGCAAGTGTGAGTGCATATAACATGTGATACTACCCATGTATAAAAATAATAAATACAAAAAAATGTGATATCACCCATGTATACCCAAGTGTCCTGTACAGTATAGTCACACCCCTTGCTACTGTAATGAGAGCACATAAAAGCATGTTATGTACAGGAAATTAAATAAACTTATTACATGATGTCATTACTGTGCTATTTTATGATACTGGAATGAAAGCAATGGTTATCAGGCCTGAGCTATGCTTAGCAGGTTTATGCATTGCTTAAATGTGAATGATAACCAGTAGTTAGTTCTTCTAAGTATATCTGCACACTGGTAAGAGTCGGTAAGCAAAGCCTACACAGTTTAAGCATCTATTGGTTTAACCGTGTTTTTCCGCCACTTAGCGATGCACAAACCCATGCAAACGCTTACAACTGCTTATAAGTGCCTCAATCACTCTGTATCCAGCAGCCCTTCTTCTAGCCAGCAACAAAATAATCATCCATGCTCAGTCTTCAGCCCAAGATGCTATACACCATAGTCACAGCAATTTACCACTAGGCCATGTTAGCTGTGAGATGTTAGGAAGTTTTTTACAACATATTATGCAGTACAGTCAGTTTACAATAGAAAAGACACACTGTGCAATCAGGAATGATTGCTATCTACAAATATATACATGAAAAAAAAATATTTACATATAGAGAGATAGATGTGTGTGGAGCTACACACATATATATATATATATATATATATATATATATATATATATATATATATATATATATATATATATATATATATATAATATATATATATATATATACATACATACATGTCTCTAAATGCCCATACAAACATATACTGCTGATAGACCACCCATAACTTGGCCAGCATGCACAGTTGGATACAAAAGAACCCATGACATTCACATCTGCCCCCCCAGTCCGAATAATAAATGAACAGTACACTGCTACAAAAACATGATAGGCTATACAGAATGTCCTGACATATACAGTGAGCTCTTAGCAACACAACTACAATGAGTGAAGATAGTAAACAAAAATACAAACAGACAGTAATTCACACAAGTTCATTTTACTCTGATGTCTTTGCCAAAGCTTTCAAGGAGTAACACATTACAAGAAATACTTGTCTTAATTAGAAGAAGCAATTAGCACTTAAGTACATTTAAATACACAGCCTCCAATTACACTCCTCAGTCAACCCCCTAGGGGATAAAGTATCACATTTAAAAATATACATTGATTCTGTACATAACAATTGTTCTTTTATGACTGTTTGACCAAACTGAGAAATAGACTTTTTCCAAAGTAATACCTTGTAACCCACTACACTTAATTACATGTATATACACAGCCTCCAATTACACTACACATTCAACCCCCCAGGGGAAAAAGTATCACATTTAAGAATTTAAACATAAATCTCCTTTCATGACTACTACCCCCATGGTGAGAATTATTGAAATGTACAGCTATAGAACTGTCTTCTTCATCAGTAATATGTCTCACATGTTCTAACAGCCTAGTTTTAAAACACTTGTTACTCTCCCCCACATAAAATATGTTACAAGGGCATCTAAGAGCATTCTCCATACACCAACCTCTTGAATGTACATGGTCCCACATGATGTCCACCCTTTCCCCTCAGCAGGAATGACAGAATAAAATAATGGTAGACCCTACCTATCAACCTCCTACTGTATGGCATCTATACCAAGACTGACATAATTTGGGACTGAGGCCCAAAAACATGGTCATTCTTGAAATATTTCTGTTATACACTGAGAAAATTGCTGGTGTTACAGGGTTTGTTGTAACATATCTTTTCTGGGGGATATAATGTTTGAAACACAAATGGATGTTGGCATGTACTGGTTGCAATCACCAGAGTATGCTACTGATTTGCCAAGGACAACACCTGTCTGGGGAACAGACCAAACATAACAGGCAAACCTCTGGCCATTATGTGGATAGCCCTACAGTTGAGAGCTATGCAGACACAGAACTTTGTCAGACTGAAACCCATGCAGAAGTAGCATGTTCAGACAAACCCTGTTAAACAAGCAGTATTCAAAACCTGTAACAGCAATACTCACATTCTGCCCCTAAGTCTTGAATCTTCTCTACCATTTAGTTGGATCGTCTCCACAGGTCTTGTTCTAAGAGGTATTAGCTCACACACCCCCAAAATCTCTTCCTCACAGGTAAGGGAAAGAACCAATGCTTACATTGAGTACTCAAATATAGGAGTTTGTTGCCATGGCATTGGCTATTGGAATAACTACACAGCTGCTCTGCATGCAATCATCAACTGGGGAATGCCAATTGGTGCTCAGGCCATCACATGATCATGAGCATTACCTACAAAAGACAAGCTGTCATCTATTCAAACCACCTATGTCATAGACAGTCCATCAGTGCAAAGCTGAAGTAGTGTGAGAAAAAAATAAGAAAGGATATATCTGTGAAATATTCAGAAAACAAAAGGTATGTGAAAGAAGTAAGCATGTAATTGAATGGAGTAGGTGGTCTGTAATAGTGGAAAATAGGAGTTTGAAAGCATATGTCTCAACAAGACAAGTACGGATGGCCATAGCATGTGGCACTGTCTGTAGTGACTTGACCAGCTACTGGGATGTTGTACATATCCATATGTTACCTGTGCATATAACTATGATACATATTTTTGTCTTGTAAATAAAGGACAACTAAACATGTGCAGAGTAAAGTACTGCTGCAGATGTGTGTGTTGAACTGCATTATATACTGAGCTCATACCATTCAGCTGTCCAGTGTTCTGCACACTGACCGTATGTGTGCCTCATATTTGTAGCCATTTACCCATAGAGTTATGTTATGTCAGTCAAATCCTTGCCAAATCTGTGAAAACTGACATTACAACATACCCCTTCATTAACCGCTGGCTTTTCCGATTCAGGATTGCCACAGTGGATCATCTGTTGCCATTTTTGCCTGTCCTCTGAATCTTGCTCTCTCACACCAACCATCTGCATGTCGTCTCTCACCACATCCAGAAATCTTATCTGAGGCCTTCCTCTCTTCCTCTTACCTGGCAGCTACATTCTTACCATCCTTTTCACAATATACTCAGCACCCCCTCCTCAGCACATGTCCAAACTGATGTAATGCTGCCTTTCCAACACTGTCTCATATCCGTCCAACATGGCCTGAGCCTGTCATATACACATTGCTAAACCTGTACACCCATGTCATACCCAGTGCAAATTATAACATCTATAACTCTGCCATGTGCAGCTCTGACCTCTGCCTTTTTGTCAGTGCCACTGTCTCCAACTCATATAACATAGGTGGTCTCACTACCCTCTTGTAGACCTTACATATGTTTACTGGTACTTGTCTGTCACATATCACTCCTAACACTCTTCTCCACCCTCTCCATCCTGCCTGTACTCTCTTCTACACCTGTCCTCCATAGTCCTCATTACTCTGAAATGTTGATCCCAATCATTTGAACACATCCACCTTTGCCAACTGTACTCCATACATCCTCAGCATGCCGCTATCCTCCCTCTCATTCACACACAGATACTCTGTCTTAGTGCTGCTGACCTTCATTCCTCTCCTCTCTAGAGTATATGTCCACCTCTCCAGGGTCTCCAAAAGTTGTTCCTTACTCTCAATACAGATTACAATATCATCTGCAAACAACATAGTCAACAGGGAGTCCCCTATGATCTTGTCTGTCAACCTGTCCATCACCACTGCAAATCAGAAAGGACTCACAGCTGATCCCTGATGTGATCCCACCTCCACCTTAAACACATCCGTCAATCCCAATGCAGACCTCAATGCTGTCATACCACCCTTGTACATATTCTGTACCACTTTTACATATATCTCTTCCACTCATGACTTCATCATATAATACCACTTAACACCATACTGCTGACCAGTACTCCTCACCTCCCTGCGTAACCTAGCTTCCACTACTCTTACCCATAACTTCATGCTGTGAGTGGTCGATGTTATCCCTCTGTAGCGATCACAGCTCTGCACATCAACCTCATTCTTAATACTGTACCCAAGCATTTTCTCTCCACTTCTCATGCAACCTCACACTTCCCATGATATCAGTAAACAGTCTGGCTAACACACCACTGCCATTTCCCCTAAACAACCCCATGCTTCCACAGGTGTGTAATGTGAACCAACAGGCTTGGCAGTATTCATCCTCTTCATATTTTTCCTTACATCCTTCTTGTTAAAGCAATGCACTTCCTGATTCACCATACCTACATCATCCAGCCTTCTCTGTCTCATTCTCTTCATTCATCAGCCTTTCAAAGTACACTGTCCATGTGCTCAACACACTCTCTTCGCTTGTGACTACATATACCTCATCATCCTTTAAAACCCTTATCTGCTGCACATCTTTCCTAGCTCAGAGCATCTGTCCAGCCAATCGATACAATTCCTTTCATCCCTCCTTAGTGTCCAACCTGTCATTGAACTCTTCATATGCCCATCCTCAGCCTTTGCCACCTCTCTCTTTGCCATGCACATCATCTCCTCATACTCCTGCCTACTTTCCTCATCTCTCTAACAATCTCACTCCTTCTTCACCAACCTCTGTCATTGTATACTGTTTAATACTTCCCTAGGCCACCAACAGGTGCCTTTGTACTCGTGCTTCCTCCATCCACATATCACCCCAAGCACCCGTCTAGCTGTCTCCCTTGCCAGCTCTGCTTTACTTAACCAGATATTTGTTAGATTGTCACTGCCACCCAGTGCCTGCCTCAACTCTTCCCTGAACTCCACCTCACAAGCACACTTTTCCAATTCACACCATTTGATCCTTGGTGCTGCCCCCACACTCCTCCTCATCTCAATCACCAACATCATCTCACATACTAACATTCTCTGCTGGTAGCTACTGGTATGGTTGTGAGTATTGGCTATTGGTATTCAAGGTACATGTGCAGGTACTGGACATACTGTTGCCAAATGTATGGGGTCTTGTGATGTGTTTCCCTGTTAGTGTCAACCAGGTGCAATGTCACATCACCGGTGGGAGACCTTTTCACCAGTGGAATGCAACCTGATAATGGAAGCCATAATACAGAATCACGCAGTACTGTTGGGCTGAAGCCAGCATCTGCGGGAGAGGACCAGCCTGTGGGATGACCCTGTCCACAGGGTAAATTATGTGGGTCTGCATACACGTACATATGAGCAGGTGCAGCATCATGCCAACAAACTCATACGCCATGCCTGACAAAGGGCTGCTGCCATGGCTAGTGATCCCACAACCACAGGTGGGAGCCCAGCCATGCAGCCCACACTGACACCAAATGAGGAGCTCCTTGCCAAGCTTGGGCCACCCATCACAGTGCAACACCAGAGTACAAAGCCCCACTTTCTGGAGGTGGGTGGCACCCACACAATGGACAAGGAGCATGCAGGTAAGGTCCCAGTGGGGATTAGTAGACTACTGTATGAGAAATACTTGCATCTGTACAGTATCTACATGCATCTGCCATGTCAGATTGCAGTTGTGGATGGGATTTCTAATGCACAGAAGTGCAAAGCTATGGTAAAGGACAGCAAATTTTGTAGTATTGTGTGTTGAACTGTAAATGTGCAGACATGCTGCATCCGTCCTTTACCAAGAGCACATGTGAGTCTTCTGACAATACCTCTCTTCCACAACTACATTGGTTACACTGGTCTGTATATGGGACAGCAGCCTGAAGCTGGTGAGTATGGAATTGTTCAGTTGTGCTTTGGCAATAGCCCAGATAATATGGAGAGCATGCAAGTTACCATGCACACAACTATGATTAATAGCCATATTGCTTTATGTGCATTTTTTCTTGTGGTGGGGTTAATTGTATTACATCACAGTGGACACTACAGGGTCCTATCTGAAGAGAATGTAACCTTCCTGTAGCATACCTCACAACCTGTCAGTGCAAGACATCTGGACAGACACCAGCAAAATGTGTTGGACAAACTGACTAAGGTAGGGACATGTGTGAAACATTACTGCTATACAGAGGATATAAAATGTATACACACACTTGTTAAGATGCCATTTGTTTCTGATATATACTGATTGAGACCACAATATGTCACTCCACAACTTTCCCAATCTTTAATGTGACCCATGACATGAACAATTCACTTGTAAAACCAAGCATCTGGACTCATGTATTGCATCTACAAGCCTGGACAAGTGTGAAGGCAGCAGACATTGTATCAGCATGCTGTTTCAGTCAGGTATGATAACTGATGCTGCTATATGTGTCAGTATACTCACTGTGGCCTATTTGGCAACTATATCACATACATGGGCATTGTTAAGGCAGACAGTACACTAATAGGTTCCAAACATCTGGATGTTCCAGACACATCTGTACAGAGGACTGGTATGGCCTGTACAATGGTTTCACATGCTGCATGTGAGTCAGATACCATTACCACACTATATAAAGTAAGGGCATCAGGAGGTGGTCACCTGCCATGTATAGTACACTCATCAAAATGGTATTAGCCACAGAAGATATGATCCACCACCAGTATTGAGATTAGAATTCCTACCTATCTATTTATGTCTACTGTAGTGTTACGCAGTTATCAGATGCGCCATGGAGCTTACAGAATTTCACTTTGTCCAAAGGTACTTGTAAGGTGAATGACATCAACAGGGCTACTAAATTAGGATGAGTATGGTGGTAAACAACTCAAAATGGTATAACCTTCACAATACATGATTCAAACACACACACAAACAGTTGTCAGTACCAATTTCACCATGTCCAAAGGTACTTCTAAGGTAACTATACCACACACACAGTTGCCAGTATTAGAATCAAAACTCACTTGCTAGTATTGGGATCAGAACTCCTGCCTTTCTAGTTATTTCTACTATAGTGTTACACAGTTATCAAATTTGCCACAGAGCTAATACAACTTTACCTGGTCCAAAGGCACTTCTAAGGTGAGTGACATCAACAGGACTATTAAATTTGAGTGAGGGGAAGTGTAAAGGGTGGTACATAAGTCAAAATGGTATAATCCACAAAGTACATCATTCTCACACACAACTGCGGTGGTGGTGCTGCGTTGTTGCCTCACAGTTAGACGTTGCCCGTTCGATTCTCAGTTAGAGCATCTTCTGTGTGGCGATATGTGTAAATGGGCATTCCTTCGTTGAAGGTTGTGCGTTAGGCCCGGCAAGCCAGCACGTAAAAATCTACTGCCAATCATTAGCGGACCGGAGTTCCGCTGTAGTGACCCCTAACCAGGAAAAGCCGAAAGACACAAACAAACAAACATCATTCTCACACACACACACACACACACACACACACACACACACACATACACACACACACACACACACACACACACACACACACACACACACACACACACGCTTGGCAGTATTGAGATTAGAACCCCTGTCTATCCAGTTATTTGTACTATAGTGTTATGCAGTTACTGCATGTGCTACAGAGCTTACTGGAGTTACAATTGGCCAAAGGTGCTGATAACTGAACAGCTGAGGTAAAGTATTACAGGTGGTAGGAAATCTGCCTTCAGTTTCTCCCTTACATCTTGCTAGTTCTTTATGTCCTGCACTTCAAATAGCATTATAGCTTTGCACTTCAACAGGTTATTGTATCAATAAGTGTATCACACCTGGGAGCCATCAGCAGTACTCATTCATCATGGAATTAGCCTACTTACTACTTATGACCACCCCCTCCTGGCATGATTGAAGTGCGGTTTTCTGTGATTTCACCCATTAACCTAGTGCACTTATCCATTCTGAGGCATTGTTGCAACTGCATCATGTACACAGACAACCCTCTTCTCTAAACTCCAAACACTCAGACCAGTGAGAGTTACCCCTATATCACCAAATGTGGAAATATGCACTCTCCAGCAAAGACTGGACTAGCTGATCAAGAAGATGAGATCAACAACTGCACCACACCATATGGACCACATAGCTCGCCACAACACCCACTATAACAGCCTTGACATACACTGAAAAGCCACACACCTACCTTTGCAGAGCCACTCAATTGACATTTACACAAACAGCACAGACCAGCAAGACAGACACCCACTCAGTCATCATGACATAGCACATGCCAAAGGACACATATGTCACCTACACAGTGTGCCCCTCAACCTAAGCTCCTAAGGCAAACCACCTTGCACAATACAGTGATCATGGGTGACTCAGTACTGCGGCACACAGATGTCCCACTCACTATGTTGATTATGGAGGAGGTAACAGCCAACTGTCTATCATGTGCCAGCATCCAAGACATGACACACCCAGTCAGGCCACTCCACATCAGCTACAAGTATCACTCTGTTATCATCCATGTGGGTGTGAATGACCTGAGACACACCTCCAGGGCTACATGACAAGGGACATGGTTGAACACTTAGATTATGTGGTCCAGGTAGGTGTGACAGTAGCCCTGAGCAGTATACTGCCATCACCCAGAATGATACTGCAGTACTATCAACAGATAATTGACTGCAATATTGGCTTATGTGTTGTGTACTATTCTCAGGGGATCCAGTATCTCTCTGCTTGGGATAACATGATTGACAGACCTCAATGCCTTGCTAGAGATGTCCTAAATCTGTCAGCCATGGGTTTCTAGGTACAGGGTAAGTGTCTTGCCACCCCTATAGTGCCTTATTAGGCAGTGTTCCAAATCAAATTACCACAGAAACAGTTAGACATGTATGCAATCTAAGGGTCATGCTGCTCAACAGTAGACATCTAACTGTCAAGATGCAGTCACTCAAAGCACTCCTCAGAGTGGAGGACATTGACATTTGTGCTGTAACAGAGAAGCAGCCCTGCATTAACAGGCTATGATACATTCTACAGCTGTTAGCACCAAAACATGGACCACACCTCCACAGGTGGTGTTGTCTCCATATTCATAATGGATATGCACACATCCAGACTAGTATGCCAGCATAATGCATCAAAGGTACTTCCGGTAAAACTGACTTTGGGAAATAGTGCAATCCACACCATAGTCTTCTATCGTTCCCCAGCTATGTCCCTAGACTGTCAATGCACATTCCTCAGCACCCTGGCATGTATGAAGGTCCAACCCAACACTGACATAGTAGGAAACTTCAACTACCCCTCCATCACCTGGGGAAAGTAGTCAAGTACCAGTACACTGGCCCAATGCTTCATGGAATTCATCAGTTCCAATGCCCCTGGACTGGCTCATACTGACCCCCTCCCATCCAGTAGAGGATGCAACAACCTTGACCTGTGTTGATTACTTACATATGGGACTGTTGCTCGACCACAGTTGTCAATCCCTACCTGGTCAGATCCAAGCATGATGTAATCAACATGGAGCTCAACATCTTACCCACACCCCCCACAAAGGTAACCACCTTGCAAAACTTCTCCAATGCTGACATTGCAGTCATAAAAACAGAGGTGGATGAATTCACTGCACCCATGCCAATGGGAAATAGCTGCATGACTGTTGCATCATACACATATGCACTGCACAAGCATGTACATGGATACATGGTACTAGTCATGGCCAACAGAACACAGACAATGTTCTATAAAACCCTAGAAGCCATTGTGATGGTTCCCTGCTATTACTAAAGTGTACAACAGAAGCAGAACACTGTTGCAGAAAATGGTGGTGTCCCAAGACTGGTGAACCCCCTTATTAGCCTCAAACACAACTTGGGATCCCTCGTGAAATCACCTACAGGCAGCTATGAAGGCAGATTTGCAGCAGACACTGACAACAATCACAAATTTATATCAATAACCTAACCTCCACAGCAATAACCACAAGTGCTGTGAGTTACGGCACAATGCTAATTCCTATCCTGAGACAACAGATATTGGCCACAGTCTTGCCAACACATTCAGTGCCAGCTTTACCCCTCCACCCCCCCAAGGGGAAAATCACAATGGCAGATGAATGCCAGGCACCCAGCATTACTGCAGGCCAGGTTAGACCTGCATTGTCCACAGGCAAGGATGCAGCTTTCATGGGAACCCAACATATCCGTGGCTGTGCTCTACATGACATACAAAGAGACCTGGCACCATATCTGTGTGCTTTGGTCAGTCACAGCCTCACCTCAGGCTTTGTCCTTCCAAAATAGCACACTGTTACAGTCATCCCTCTCCATAAAGGCATAGCATCTACAGACCCTGGGGATTATTGGGCCCTTAGCCTGACAAGTCTACTATGTACAGGTATGGGCGCATCATCAGGGACCTGATTGCCCAAGATATTGGTGATCTCCTACCTCTGGACCCCACACAGTTTGGCTTTGTGAATGGCAGATCATGCCTGCACAACCTGGTTGACGTCTTTCAGTGAGTCACCAGGGCTGTGTATGACAGTAAGGCACTTCATTTAGCCTACCTCAATCTGGCCAAGGTTTCTGATACTATTCCTCAGTCAGGGATTATCAATAAACCCAACAAACTAGGCATCAACCCCTGTATCAGTGGGTGGTTTGCAAATTGGTTCACAGAACACACAATGTGACAGTGGCAAACTCCAAGTCAGAATGGTAAGCAGTCATGCATGGAGTCCCACAGGGATCAGTACTGGATAGTGTTCTGTCCAGCATCTACTTCTCAGGAGTCCAGCCCAACACAGAGGAACTCTGGCTGACCAAGTTCACAGAGGACTGCAACCTGGGAGCTATCATGAATTCCACAAGTGATGTAGACATCCTACAGAAAGGCCTCACTGAAACCAATGAGTAGTGTGGAAACAATGTTCAAAAGCTTAACACCACAAAATGCATCATCATCCTCTCTGGTAAAACACTCCATTCCCAGCAAGTTCCACATCAGTGGGAGCCCAATGAACACTGTAGGCATTATAAGAGATCTAGGGACACAGGTTGACAGCAACTTCTCCTTCAAGTACCACACTGCCACTGTGGTCAGGAAGTCCTTCTATATGGCACATTGCATTACCAAGGACTTTCCATCCAGGAAGAAGTAATGATTTCTGTCTACTATTCCCTCAAGTATTATGGTCCATTTGCCATGTACTGCACTAGACACCTGCTACAGCTGGAGAAGCCACAGCAGCACCTTACAAAGGGGTTCCTTGGTATTAAACACACATCCTACACAGACAGACTCAGAAGACCCAAGCTATTCTCTGTGTCATATCACCTAATTAGCAGCTATATGTGCTTGACCTACACAGCCATGTCTGACCCAGCTGGTTTGAAATGCTACATATAAATCCATCCACACCACACACTGTAGAGACCGCTACCTTGGTAGCACAATCACCACAACATGCTGGTGGGACAGGTCCATCACAAGAGACTGCACATGCCCTGGAATACACTTCTCATGCATGTCATGCAGCGCACCTAGCTGACCCTGTTCCAGAGAAATCTTGATGAGGGATGGGTAATAGACAGTTCAACCCAAGGATCACTGCAGTGGTTATGCTTGATACAGGCACTGGGACATAACATTGGGTGGCACAATGGCAGGGCCCTTCTTTGTGTTAGGCTTGTTAAGGCTCCTGGGCCATTATCTACTACACACTTGTGAACCTATAAAGGGAATGACATCAGCAGGACTGATAAAGTAGTGCAGTTCATAGGTTCATAGGTTCATAGATTAGTACTAAGCTAACTGCCCTTATGAGCCATTTTAAGCTTAGCCAATTATTCCTTGTGAGACTCAAACCCTGCACTGTGTGTTTGTAAGGCAAACACCTTAACCATTAGGCCACCCTCCCAACAGTGGGTGCTATACTTATCAAAATACTTTGTCCTACAAACAGACATACCTACCAGATGTAAGAGTAGAACCCCTACCAAACTTGTGATTTAGACCACAGTGCTATGAGGTTAGCGCATGCACTACAGAGCTTACTGGCGTGAGAGTTGGCCAAAGGTGCTGATAATGGAAATGACATCAGCAGGACTGATAAAGTAGGACAGTGGGTGGGAAACTTATCAAAATACTTCTACTTACAAACATACATACCCACACACACATTTGCCGGATACAAGAGTAGAACCCCTGCCAAACTAGTCATTTGTACTATAGTGTTAAGCATTTATCACACACACTACTGAGCTAACAGGGCTGACAGCTGACCAAAGTTGCTGATAAGGGACTGACATCATCTGGACTGATAAGGTGGGGCACTGTGAAGTGTTGTGGGTGGGAATGGCATAAAATGGTTTCACCTATAAACAAATAAACACACAACTCCCTCAGTCTTGCACACACATGCACGCACACACACACACACACACACACACACACACACACACACACACACACACTTCTACATTTTCCAGGACTGAGATTAGAACTCCTACCTAACTAGTTGTTTGTATTACCGTGTTATCGCACATGCCACAGAGCTTATGGGGTGGAGGCCTGATGGAAGGTACTTCTAAGATGACTGATGTCTGCAAAACTGCTAAAGTAGGGAAAGGGGAAGTGTACTGGGTTTGAATGGACCTAAAAGCTTTTAGTTGTAAATACACACACCCACGTTTACATTTGCCAGAACTGAGATTAGAACTCCTACCTAACTAGGTTATTTATGCTATCATGTTATGCAATTATCGCACGTGCCACAGAACTTATGGGGCTGAGGGATGACAGAAGGCACTTCTAAGATGACTGATATCTGCAGGACTGCTAAAGTAGGGAAAGGGAAAGTGTACTGGGTTGGAATGAATTCAAAAGCTTTTAGTTGTGAGCACACACATACACACTTTTACATTTGCAAGGACTGAGATTAGAACTCCTACCTAACTAATTATTTGTACTATAGTATTATGCAGCTAGCGCATGTGCCACAGAGGTTATGGGGCTAGGCCTAACAAAAGTGACTTCTATGGTGACAGATATCTTCAAGACTGCTAAGGTGGGACAATGAAAAGTGCACTTGGTGGGGAAGGCCTGTTCATTCCTAGATCCTACTGACATTTCTCTAAGTGACAGACATCTTCATGACTGCTAAGGTAGGGCAATGAAAAGTGCAGTGGGTGGGGAAGGCCTGTTCATTTCTAGATACTACTGACATTTCTCTAAGTGTATGAGCATGCCCAGTGTGCCCTTCTACAGTACATGTGAGACTCCATTCCAGGGACTGTTGTACTCCAGTCCAGTTTGTTTTGTGCTACAGCCATACCTCTCAACCTGTTGCAACAGGATATCTGGAGATAGTCTATCAAAATGGGGGGACAGTGGGCCATACAATGATTGTGACAAATTCTCTCAGTAATGTATGTATGGGCTGCTAGTGTTACAGGGCTTGTTTTAGCAAACATTTGTCATATATGCCATTTGACACTGTCATATATTGTGTTAGTACCTGGTGACATACATCCTCAGATCATCACAGTGATTTACCAAAGGAATACAGGATGGATGATGCACACACAAGGTTATGGGCCAAATGCTACACATTCTTGCACAATCCAGCCTGTTGAGGGGTGTGCCTACAAGCAATTGACTGCTGGTGCTGTGGAAATGGTCTAGCACCTTGGTGATATATTACAATGGTGGAATATCTGTGCATTTATGTTCTGGCCTGGTCTGATTTCCAGTCCACAGTTGGGTAATATAAGTCAGACAGGATCAGGGTGACAGGCAGACTCCAGATATATTTGTAGGGGATAGGATATGTGGGGTGTGTGTGTCCTGGGCAGATATGTTTGCCTATAGCTACCAGTACTTTGCATTGGGCTCTCCTCAAAGGTTGACTGCACTTGGAGCATCTTGTGTGTGTCAGACTTTTTGACCAGTGTGGAGGTGTGTGTTTGTCACACATATATGTTTGGCCCACCTCATTTTGCTTGGATGGCCACATGTTGGGGTCAGGATGTTGCATAGGATGAGTGATCAGAGAGGGGTGTGTTATTCCCCATGGCTGTGGCCCAGGGTTCTGTGGGTGCAGACATGTCACCATTTTCCAGGATTAGGCCTGCCTGCAGTGAGTGCATTCCCATATTTAAACTCCTAGTCCTGCCTGTCGACTGTACAGAGTATCACAGAACGTCCACATCCATGACACATATATCTTATTGGTTATCCAAACAAGTGTAGTTTTAAAGCAAAAGTGTTTTGCAAGTCATTCAGGGTTGAAGTCAGATATTACTGACAGTTGACATTGCAGTTTCACACTTCATACCCATCAGACATTCCATGCTACAACAAATCATTCCATCAACTTTATAACATTATTATAGCAGTAAATACAAAAAAGTGCTTGGGCTCACTGGTAGTGATCGAAAGAATTTATTAACACCAAAATCCACTAAAATAAAATGCTCAAGCTGTAGAGCTGTACAAAATGTAACATGAAAATTCACCAAATGCATGACTTCAGGATGACTTAAGTGCTGGCATCTGTTGATTATTATAGCAGTATTTCACAGGTATCCTTCTCTTTGGACCTTCATCACCCCATTATACATGGTCAGGTATAGGTGGTGTGATGTTTGGTATCCATTTTACTGTGTGTGTGAGTCAGACAGAGTGAGAGAGATCAGTCCCTGAGTCCCTACAGTGTCAGTGTGTGTGCTATGCATTGCCTCTTTGCCAAGGCCAGGCCATACTGGGCACATCTCCATCTGCCTACAGGGGTAGGCTCAGGATGTTCCTCCTCTGAGTCACTCTGTGGCTGTGGAGGCCTTGGCAATGGTGAGGGACTGTGTGGCCCTTCCCCATTTGGTTCCTGCTGCAGCTGTTTCCACAGGATCATAATGTGTAGCATGGCACATACTATGAACATGTGTGCACATGTGGCTGGAGAGTACTGCAAGGCTTCACTGGATATTTCAAGGCAGCAGAACTATGACTTGAGCATCCCAAACACACACTCTATAATTATCCTGGTCTGTGCGTGTGCCTCATTATGGCATTCTTGTGTGGGTGTGTGTGCATTTCTGTTGGGTGTCATCATCCATGGCTCCAGTGCGTAGCCAACACCCCCACTAAATGGCCATATGGGATGTCCCCCAGGCAAACCACTGATACAGCAGTGAAGAATGCCAGATGTGGGAGTCGTGATTGCTTCCAGGGCAGCCAGCACACATATTCATGATAATGCCCTGGGCATCACACACAACCTGGCAGTTGATGGAGTGGAACCCCTTGCGGTTTATGTAGACGCTACCCCAGTCACCAGGTGGTGCTTTGATATGGATGTGCATGTAGTCTATGGCACCCAGTACCTCCAGGTAGTCTGCTACACAGTGGAAGAGATGCATACTATGGGTCCTCTCCTCACAGGAGGTGAGAAATTTAATGTGTTCCTCAGCATGTGGTCACATGGGATCCAGGAACTGGCAGAGTATCCTGGATGCAGATGCTTTCGAGACCTCCCATGATATCCCCAGTTGGCCTTTGGAAAGTACATGTAGCTAGTATTCTTAGAGCTACACATACCTTGATATCCACTGGATTGGGTTCTCCTTTATTTGTTCTGGATGTGAGGCGAGGCGGGCACAGCTCCACTATTTGCTGTAGTGCTCTATCTCCAGATTATGTAGCCCCGGTAGGTTACCCTGGGCCTGAATACTCTTCTCTTCCTCTTCCTCAAGTCTGGGGCAGTTGTCAGCATTGTCCTCTTCGCCACCCTCAGCCTCTTGCACATAATTAAGTATGAGGGCAAGAGCAGCTCCTAACATTTTGTTAGTTTTGTCAGGTAAAATTTCCCTGTGCACAATGGTGGTGTAGAGTTTGTGGGAAAAAAACAGACTGAAATGTGTTTGCATAGTTTATAGTGGTGTGCTGCAGATGCTGCCTTTGTGATTGGCTGAGTATGATACATTCCACCTGCCAGCTCTATTACTTGTATTTGAGTGCTTCTATTCTGCTATTTCCCTTTTTTTTCTTGTTCCACTTGCCATTTCCTGTATTTAATTTTATTTTTGTGGTTTAAATCCCGGTGTATACCACGCACACCCATTTAGGCAAGATAAACAAGGCTATACAGCCTCAGACACACCCCCTTGCTTACATATACACAGTGCTGCCATTTCCTGTGGGGTTTTTGTTTGTTGTTTAAGACCTGGTGCGTGTCGCGCACACATGTTCAGCTGGAGTAAATAAAGTTATACAGCTTCAGATTCACCCCCTTGCTTAGCTGGGCTTAGCTAAGCACAAACCCGGGAAACAGTGCTACAATGTGCTTACAGCAAGCATGACACATCCCCTTTTCATGTTAGTTTCTCCTCCTGCCTACACAATCCTGTTCTAGCACCTACACAGTTAGGTGCAGGTTTTGGACTTAGAATATTTTGTGATTCAGTAAATTTACCCTCATTTGCATACCCCACTGCCTTAGTCCATAGATACTGCACTGACACAGAGCCTTTCCCCTTGACAACCACTGTCCTCTCGTATTGTTTTGATTCTGCATGCCATAGACTATAATGGCAAAATGCAGATTTTCTTTAAACTTGGGTTTTCATATTTTTTTATTTTCAGCATGATCATGTTTGCGCGCTGCTACGCTATGCTTAAATGGGTGAAATCGGCCACAAAAAAGATTTTTATTAAAATTAAACATTTATTCATGCCAATTGGCATATATTTGGCCATTGACATGCCTACAGATGTGACTACATGCTTTTATTTGTGCTGTCATGCCTCCATTTTCTTTTTTGCAGAAATGTGCTCAGTTAGTAACTGAACATATTTCTGCATTGATACTGTTCCAGCACGGAGTCCTGGCAGCTTCCTGAATCACTAATTCACCTCATTTGCATGGTTTTCACCAGTAAATGAGGTGATTAGCATGCTGCACAGTCTTCCATGCAGGAACAGTGTGGACAGGCTCGTGCACATTGGATCAGCTGTTTGCCAAACTCCACACAGGAGCTGCTACACTGTTACTGCATGGAGTTTTAGCTTTCCTGAATCCTGGGGTTTATTTTTTAACAAATTGAATTTTTGTGGATTTTAATTGTTTTTTTTTTTTCCATTGGTTATTTTTCTTTTAAATACCTTTGTTTTATACTTTGAAGGTGATCTGAAGAAGCATTCTTAGTAACACAAAAGCACTTATCCTTCATTTTTATTTTATTAAAGTTAATGTTTTCAGCCGTGGTAGCCGCACTGTTGTTTATTTATAATTTTATTCATTTTTGTGCTTGGTGCCTGCTTTTAGTTGCAGTTTTCTGTTTTTATTTAATAGGCGTAGTATCACCATCATATATACACTGGCCTAGTTTACAGTCCCCACACATCACAGTGCCAAGTGTTTGGCAATACTGGCTTATACTATCACATCTTTTGCTATCCTTCTCCAACTTGTCCTTTCATTTCATGCCCCATTGATGTATAAATATAAGTTCATGGCCAGAATCATTGCTAGCTCTTTGTTTTGCTTAAAAATACATCAACTTCTCTTTTTGAGGTGGAAATCTGTGCCAAATCTTAATACCATTGCCCTTTCAAAACTGACATTATTCTGCAGCTCATAACTGATATTATTGTTACTGTCACCCACCATCTTATCAAATAAGGGAAAAAAATATTTCCCTTTTTGAGGTAACCTCTTCAACAATTTTATTAATCATGATCTGAAAACATAAAGGATTATGACCTGGTCACCAATCATAACCTGCTTATTATGTGCTCTCAGCATGGATGCTAAGAAATTCACCTCAAGAGGGCTCCATGCACTGCATATTTATTAGTCTTTCTCTGTAAAATATTTCATTCTCAGAGACCATTCTTGATAAACTAACTGATTGTCACTTTATTAAACTTTTATTTTGGATGTAGGGGGTGACAACTTTGATTATGTAATAGGGAATTTGAGTAAGCTGGCTTTCTAAAAATATTTGAGCTAAATCCCTTGTCCATCTTTTTTGTAGTCACATCTAGAAAATCCAGAAAATCCACTGTGTGAGTATATGAAAGTCTCAAAAAGTCAGTTGTCTGATTAATGTGACTAATAAAAACAGGTATGTCACATTCACTGTGTTTCCAAAAAAATATTATATCATCCAGAAATCTATCATAAAAAGTCCAACTAACTATAAGCTTTGATGAAAAGACACTGTCCATTTCCCATCTCCACATAATATTGTCATAAACTAGGACACAGGTAACACCCATGGCCACTTCTTTAATTTTCTGGTAAAATTCTCCTTCAAAGTAAATAAAATTATTCTTAATACTACGAACATAAAAGTTATCAGGTGTTTTACCTTCACACCATCCAAAATTTTCAAAGAAGCTAATGCCTCCCTAAACATATTTAACCCTTCTTCTTTAGGAATGCACGAGAAAAGGTCTATCACATCCTTCAAAAGTAAGCTCAAATTTTCCTCCCATAGTGAATCATTTACACTTGCTTATAATAAAAAAATAAGTATATGAGCATCATGATATGATTTTTATGCACTTTAAAAAACAGCTTTTTACTATGTGCCTATTGACATGATAAGCTGGATATGTTATATAAATCCAGATGATTTATCCCTCAGCATACATTAATAACCATTGCACACACATTTGTACTGCCTTTGTAATTATATGTTCCCCGCATCCTTACAAATCTTTAAGTGTCTCAACTGGGCAACTTAGAACACTGCTAAAATAACATAACTAGATTTGCTGCAGATTTCCCACATAGAACTCATCATTGTCAAGTGTTAGAAAAAATTAATTGGTTGATCTTGCTTCTACTCCATGGAAAAATCATACATACCATATTACATAGACCACACACATGAGCACCCTAACACTGTAACTCTCCAAAATGCCTTCATTGCATAAACCAAAACCAAGCTGTAACCACAAAAACACTTAAATGTGGCAACTCACTTTGCTCCTTAAATTTCATGATTTATATAAGATAACAAAGGATACTCCACATTTAAATTTTTTAAAGGGGGTTTTAGCATTTTTGAATTTCAAATAAATTTTAAATTTGTGTTTTTAAAATATATTAGAAGTATCAAAAGGGGTTGCCCGCCCGGGTAAGGGAAATTTTTTAAAGTTTTGTTTTTAAAAATCCAAAATGATCACTAAGATGCTTTTTTACAAATTTTTGAACTGTTTAAATAAATTTTTACAAACTGGTAAGAGGTAATTAAAAATCGAAAAAAAGAAAAAATTACCCTTTTTGGAAAAAACCCAAAAAATTTATTTTCGTTTAATACAAATTTAAAACCCGGATACAAGAAGGGTTTTCGAATCGGAAAAATTTTTTTAAATTTTTATTCCAGGCCATAAATTTTCCCCTTTAGTTTCAAGGGGACCCAAAATTCTGTACTAAAAAGTTTTTTATTGGTTTTTAGTGGTTTTTTGTTTTTGATTCCAAAATCTACATAGATCTATGAATATTTTGGAGTTTTTAAGGGGGAGCTAAATTCTGTGCTTTAGCCTGTTTACTTGGGAAAAATCCATTCAAATTGCCTTTTGCCTATTAAAAGTATATTTTTTAATTAATAAGAATCTTTTAGAGTAGAATAAACAATTTTTAAATTTGTTTTACTTATTATTTTAAGTATTAAAATTTCCTTGTGTTAATTGAATTATTAGGGGAAAGTATAATTTTTTATTGTCGTTCTTTTAATTTAATTTTTTTTTAAATTTTTTTGAAAAGGCGTAAAAATATTCCGTGATTTTAAATTTATATAGAAATTAAAAACCAGTCTGTTCTTTATTTAAAAACAAATTTTTTTAAAGCCGGTTCCCCAGAAATGTCCTTGGTTTTATAATATAAAATAAATTTTTTGCGTCTTTGCATAAGAAAATGCATTTTTTTGGTGGTTGTCCCTTCTAAGATTTTTTGTAATTTAAAAAAATTTTAAATTTCATTTTCGTGTTGACATTTTTAAGCTTAAAGTAGGGTGGTTTGGTTCTGTGGCCCCTTAATACCTTTTCTTGAAAACATTGGTAAGTAACATTAAACAGTGTGGCATTTTTTTAAGGGTTGGGGTGTTGGGTTGGTGGTGGGTTTTTTGTTGGGGGGGGGTGTGTTGTGCCCCCTTTCAAAGGGTGTGTGGGTGTTTTTTGGGGGGGGTTTTGGGGTTTGGGGGTGTGGTTTTGGGGGGTTTTGGGGTTTTTTGTGGTTTAACCCCAAAGGTGTGGGAGCTTATTTGGGGGGAAAAGAGGGGAAAAAGGGGGGAGGCTGGTTGAATTTTTTTGGCTCTTAAAAATGTGTATTGGGGGGCAGGGGATCTGGAAAAGGGGAAAAAAGCCCCAATGTTTTTTTGTGCTTAAAGGAAATTTTCTTGATCAAAATGCACAAAAAAAAAAAAAAAAAAAAAAAAAAAAAAAAAAAAAAAAAAAAAAAAAAAAAAAAAAAAAAAAAAAAAAAAAAAAAAAAAAAAAAAAAAAAAAAAAAAAAAAAAAAAAAAAAAAAAAAAAAAAAAAAAAAAAAAAAAAAAAAAAAAAAAAAAAAAAAAAAAAAAAAAAAAAAAAAAAAAAAAAAAAAAAAAAAAAAAAAAAAAAAAAAAAAAAAAAAAAAAAAAAAAAAAAAAAAAAAAAAAAAAAAAAAAAAAAAAAAAAAAAAAAAAAAAAAAAAAAAAAAAAAAAAAAAAAAAAAAAAAAAAAAAAAAAAAAAAAAAAAAAAAAAAAAAAAAAAAAAAAAAAAAAAAAAAAAAAAAAAAAAAAAAAAAAAAAAAAAAAAAAAAAAAAAAAAAAATGCACAAAAATGCATGTTGGGTCTTCGTGTCAAGTCAGTCCATGACATTTGGGTTCTCTTAATGCTCATGGGCCACTGAGTTACGGTTTTCTTCAAAGTGTCCACAAATTCCCATAGAAGCACACAACCCTTGACAACACTGCACAGATGCAAAAAAATAAATAAATAAAGAAAAGAAAGAACAGCCCTTTTAAAATCCCTACATCATAGATAGAAACAAATATGTTCACCAGTTAGTACTCCTGTAGAAAATGACACAGACTGCCTGCTCTGTCCTCCTAAATGCTTGCATGACACTAAAAAGCAGCTGTTCTCAAGGGAGCCATTAACTTATAAATGGCGCCAAAGAGTATCCACATATTCTCGTAGCATTATACCTCCCCTCAACACATACTTCAAAAATGCAGAAAGACAAAAAGAAAAGAAAACATTCCTAGATCCTAGTTGGGTACAAATAAATTCCCCAGCTAGGACTAGCATATCTCACAGTTGTCCATATTTTTGCAGAATGTCCAGATTTTGCCTTATGTTTTTGGTCTGTTCCTCATAACATTTGTGTTATTCTGGCAAATCACTGAGGATTGAAATCACTAAATAATAATATACATTTGTGTTTTAGATTCCAAACCCTTCAGAAAATGCATATTAACACAAATATTGCTATTCTAGCAACTTTCTAAGTTTATGAGCAATATTTAAAATCTGTCCCTATTTTTGTGCTTTTGTCTCCCCCATTATTTTAGACTTTGTCTACATTGTGCTAACAAGTTGAGAGGTATATGAAAAGAAACTTCCTGTTTTGCCCTTCTAAATGCTTGCTTAACTCTTAAGAACCATCTTCTTTTAAGAGGCCACTGAATTATAGATATCTCCAGAGAGTATCCATACATTGTCCTAGCAACAACCCCCTTGACACACACTGTACAAATGCAGAAAAAAAGCCTTTTTGAAATTACTAGGTTCTAGCTGGTATAAATACATTATCCAGCAAAGACTAGTAGAGAAGGCACACATTGCCTGATTTGTTCTCATAAACATGTACTTTACGCATATGTGCTTACGACCTGTAGTCGTCTCCTTCTAGTGGCAGAAACTGCAGGGCACTGTGCAAAGTATCATTATGTACTTGGGTGAATACGTACGTAGTACATCACAAAGCTATGTGAGGAAAACTTACATCAGCAGAAAGAGACATAAGGAAAATGCAGTTCTGTTATGCATATTATACACACACACACACACGCACACACACACACGCACACACACACACACACACACACACACACACAAACACACACACACACACACACACACACACACACACACACACACACATATTATTTTATATGAGTTATTGCTACGTGCATAATATTGCATGGTGAAAAGGCGGTGTTTTCTGTTGCTGATACAGTTTGTCAAATAATGTAATGTTCAAAGTTCATTATATCAACCATTACATAATTTAAGGGTTTTTGCTCTTTTTTCGAGTTGGTATGATCTTGGAATTACTATATTTAATTTCTGGGGAGGAGCACCCCATATGAAAAGCTGTTTTTTTTTTTTTTGTTTGTTTGACATTTTGTAATCTCAAATATAACCTATTGGTTTATATTTGCAATTACATTTTTGCCATGATTTTACTGGTGATTAATGGCAATCACTTGTGAGTTTATTCAATGTTTTGTATTTAGATCAAACTCACAGGCAATTATTCATTATATTTCTTTGTTTGCCCACTCAGGCTTCAGCCTAGTGGCCAAACTATACCAGCCACAGGTAGAAATCCTACATTACTCACACTTAGATGTGGTTTATTAAAGTTACCTACTTAATATAAGCACACACACAGTGCAAAAAATCCTTGAAGAGTTGGTATTAGTAATCACTGGATGCAGAGTCTTCTGAAATGTAAAGTACAGTTTTGTACCTACCATAAATGTAGATGTTCGAGGATCTCCATTGCTGCAGTCCTGACATATGGGTATTCCGCTGTCCACCATCGGCCCGAATACCAAAGGGCTAGAACCGGCGTCGGTCATCGGCGCCCGAGACTGACGACAGTACGTGTTAGTACAAATGCGCATGACCGACGCCATAACCTCAGTCTTTCTTGCCTCAGATGTCAGAATGAAAAAAACACCACCCAAACCCCAACCTAAAAAGAAAAAGGGGGAAGGAGGGAGGTAAAATTGGACTGCAGCAATGGAGATCCTCGAACATCTACATTTATGGTAGGTACAAAACTGTACTATGTTCTTCGTCTCCCATTGCTGCAGTCCTGACATATGGGTAGAATCCCAGAGCAACGGAAAAAAGGGAGGCTGGTCAACTAAATAGCAGTAGGAGCTGCAGACATGCCCTGTAAGATTGCAGTGGCAAACCCAGCCCTAGACCTAGAATAAAGAGGTAAATGATAATGCTTTGTAAAAGGTATGTACAGAACTCCAAGTAGCTGCTTCCAGAATGTCTTTAGTAGCTACCCCTCTCAAAAAAGCAGTAGAAGTGGCCATAGCCCTAGTAGAATGAGGCCTGATCCCAGCCGGAACATCCTCTCCATGATGAGAGTAACAAAAAGCAATACAATGGCCAATCCACTTGGAAATAGTTTGTTTCGATACAGCTTTCCCTCGTGAAGTCAAAGCAAAAGAAACAAATAATTGTTGAGATCTTCTGAACTCTCTGGTTCTGCTCAAATAATACCTCAACTGCCTATGTACATCCAAAGAATGCAAAACTTTTTCCCTTCATTTTGGGGGTTAGCATAAAAAGTAGGCAAATGTATAGATTGGTTCAATGCCACATTAGAAATCACTTTAGGCAGAAAAGTAGGATTAGTACGTAAGGAAACTCTGTCATTGTGAAAAATCAGAAAAGGTTCCACTGCCATGAGGGCCTGTAATTCAGATACCCTTCTAGCAGAAGTAACAGCCAATAAAAAAGCAGTCTTCCAGGACAACAACTGCAATTCAGCTGTAGCTGCAGGTTCAAAAGGAGGCAGAGTCAGCTTTTCCAAAACAAAATTAAGATCCCAGGTAGGAGTAGGAGCTCCGTGGGGGTCTTATATTCTTTGCCCCTCTAAGAAACTGTTTAACCAATGGATGTGAAAATAAAGGAGGGTCACAATCATAGTGAGCAGAAATAGCTGCAGCATGCACTTTTACAGAAGAGAAGGACAAACCCTTGTCCAATAAAATAGTCAAATATTGCAATGTACAACTCAAATTAGGCAATTCGACATCAAAGCCTTTAGCTGAACTCCAAAGAAAAAAATCTCTTCCATTTACCAGCATAAACTTTTCGAGTACTAGGACGCCTGGCTTCCAAAATAACATCCAAAACTTGTTGAGGGAGTTGAAGGTCCTCCTTCTCTAAAACAGAATGCCAGGCTGTCAGGTGTAGGGATTGCACCCTGACATTGAGAAAATGATTGTTTTCCTGAGACAATAAGTGAGGAATCTGTGGTAATGGCCAAGGTGGTACCTGAATTAAGCTCCTCAACAGAGGGTACCAATGCTGACGAGGCCAATCCGGTGCTATAAGGATCATGCAAGGTTTGTCCCTCCTGACTTTCAACAGCACCTTTGGAAGAAGAGGCAAAGGAGGAAAAGCATACACGTGAAGGTTGCTCCAACTGAAGGATAGTGCATCTATTTTCCAGGCTTTTGGATGAAATAGCCTTGTGCAAAACAGTGGCAGTTGGAAATTCAGAGGAGAAGCGAACAGATCTATGTCTGGAGTTCCCAAGCCATTGTCAACTGAAGAAATACCTGAGGGTCCAATTTCCATTCGTGAGGATCCACAATCTGTCTGCTCAGAACATCTGCTAAAGAATTTTGTGCTCCTGGCAGAAACTGTGCTCGAAGAGTGATGTGCAGATTCAAAGCAGTTTCCCATAACAGCATTGCTTGTCTGCAAAGAGGGTAAGAATGAGTTCCCCCTTGCTTGTTGATGTACCACATGACAGTGTGTTGTCTGTTCGAATCAACACCAGTCCTGGTTGAAGTAGGCTTTGAATCCTTCCAAAGCAAATTGAACTGCCAGCATCTCTTTCATGTTGATATGTAAGTGAAGTAGCTCTGGGGCCAAAGGTCTTGAATCCATTTTCCTTTGAAATGAGCTCCCCAGGCTGACTCCCAGGCCTGTCGTTAATATCTTACTTGCCTCTATTTAGGTCACAGATAGCCCCTTTTTTATGTTACATTCCTGAGCCCACCACAGAAATTTCTCTGAATGCATGGTAGAATCTGAATGACAGTGTCCAAATCGTGCCAGTGTTGAGTCCAATCGCTTTTGAGTTACCATTGTAGCTTCCTCATATGCAGTTTGGCATTGGGAAGTACTAGAATGCAAGATGCCATGAACCCCAAGGCTTGAAGGACTGTCCTTGCAGTCAGCCTGGACATTACTGATAGCTGCTGGAAGTATAGGTGCAGATTCCCTTTTTTTGTCCGGGGTAAGAAATGCCATCTGAGCAGCTGTATTCAGTTTCACACCCAGAAAACACATCTCTTGTGAGGGTACTAGACTGGACTTTATTTCGTTTACAGAATACCCTAGGCATCTGAAAACTGTCATTACATACTGCAGATGTTGAAGAAGTTCGTGCTTGCCTTGAGCCAGAATCAAACAGTCGTCCAGATAAGGATAAAGTTGAATTCCTTGTAGCCTGAGAAAAGCTATCACTGGAGCCAGGACTTTTGTGAATACCCGGGGAGTAGACAAGCCAAAGGGCAATGCAGAGAACTGATAATGCAAATTCCCAAATCATTTTTCTGAGAGATATAATAAATGGATTTTGTTCCTTAAACACATCTGTCTTAAACCCCAGTAATACATCTACTAGGCACCCTTCAGTTTTGCATTCCCAAACTATGGTGAAGCAATGACATCTGTAAAAAGTAGCTTAATCCTTTTCTCTTTACACAGATCAGCAATGCTCAAAATATCCTCTGTAAATCTTTCACAGTCAACCCTTTCAATGTCATTAGCTCCACACATCACAATCACTAAATCATATTTCTAACAAAAGAGATCCCAAAGCCCATTTTCTATCGGACATTCTTTGTCCACCTAAACTAGATACCATACCGCTCAATCTGTTAATTTCTGACAGAATATTTTTAAGCCTCCAGCTAAGAAGTCACCTGTAAGAAATACATACTTATTATAGTTTTCTTCTGATGACATTTGGTTTTCGTATCTAGCAGCATTGGCTGTTCTGAATGTATGATTATCCTCAACAAGAAAGTTCTAAGAATACATACCTGACATCCCAGTGATTCTTCCTAATGCCTTACATTTCTTTCTGAGTTGTTATCCTGGTCTGATTTTTCATCTTCTTCACATGTTTTTTTTTTGCTTGTAACTTTGAAGCAGTATGGTTCGTAAAATAATCCTTGTGCTTCAATTCATTACTAAGCTGCTAAGTTCATGCCTGAGCTGGTATGGTATAATGGGATATTGCACACTCACCACCCACACCCACTAGTGTCAGTTATCTGAGTCACATGACCTTCTTGGCAGGTTTCCCACTCACTGAGTCAGCCAATCACTACCTACAGTGGTGTGAGTTCGTGTATTTAAAAATGGTAATCAGTGCTAATGGCAACATCCTTACAAGGATTGCTTATCTTATCCACCATGAATACTGCTTTTTACTATTATCTCAGATGTAAATTTAGATTTTACTAACACATCACATAGTTTAATTGCAACTACTGTCCTAATTGTGGTTCTTTGATAAAAATGTGTTGCACTGCCGCCATCTATACTTTTTTATTTGCATTTATATTTGAAGAGCAGTAATAGGGCATGTGTATGTGATGCTCATTACTTGCGTTTGCGCAACATGTTTTCAAACACCTCTGTTTGTTTGTTCAGATAAGGAGTAAAAGGTCTCAGTTAAATTTTCTATGCAGTATTTATCCATTTCATCAACTGCTAATACTGAAAGGATAAAATGAAACCTTTACACATAAACCACAATATAAACTCAAATGTAGACTAGACTATGAATTTAAATATTAATTAAATATTAATGTTTAAGCTCACTGCCTCCCCACCATGCTTACTAATTATACACAGATGCACAAAAATGCATGTTGGGTCTTCGTGTCAAGTCAGTCCATGACATTTGGGTTCTGTTAATGCTCATGGGCCACTGAGTTACGGTTTTCTTCAAAGTGTCCACAAATTCCCATAGAAGCACACAACCCTTGACAACACTGCACAGATGCAAAAAAATAAATAAATAAAGAAAAGAAAGAACAGCCCTTTTAAAATCCCTACATCATAGATAGAAACAAATATGTTCACCAGTTAGTACTCCTGTAGAAAATGACACAGACCGCCTGCTCTGTCCTCCTAAATGCTTGCATGACATTAAAAAAGCAGCTGTTCTCAAGGGAGCCATTAACTTATAAATGGCACCAAAGAGTATCCACATATTCTCGTAGCATTATACCTCCCTCAACATACTTCAAAAAATGCAGAAAGACAAAAAGAAAAGAAAACATTCCTAGATCCTAGTTGGGTACAAATACATTCCCCAGCTAGGACTAGCATATCTCACAGTTGTCCATATTTTTGCAGAATGTCCAGATTTTGCCTTATGTTTTTGGTCTGTTCCTCATAACATTTGTGTTATTCTGGCAAATCACTGAGGATTGAAATCACTAAATAATAATATACATTTGTGTTTTAGACTTCAAACCCTTCAGAAAATGCATATTAACACAAATATTGCTATTCTAGCAACTTTCTAAATTTATGAGCAATATTTAAAATCTATCCCTATTTTTGTGCCTCTGTCTCCCCATTATTTTAGACTTTGTCACATTGTGCTAACAAGTTGAGAGGTATATGAAAAGAAACTCTGTTTTGCCCTTCTAAATGCTTGCTTAACTCTTAAGAACCATCTTCTTTTAAGAGGCCACTGAATTATAGATATCTCCAGAGAGTATCCATACATTGTCCTAGCAACAACCCCTTGACACACACTGTACAAATGCAGAAAAAAGCCTTTTTTGAAATTACTAGGTTCTAGCTGGTATAAATACATTATCCAGCAAAGACTAGTAGAAGGCACACATTGCCTGATTTGTTCTCATAAACATGTACTTTCATATGTGTTACGACCTGTAGTCGCCTCCTTCTAGTGGCAGAAACTGCAGGGCACTGTGCAAAGTATCATTATGTACTTGGGTGAATACGTCATTAATACATCCACAAAGCTATGTGAGGAAAACTTACATCAGCAGAAAGAGACATAAGGAAAATGCAGTTCTGTTATGCATATTATACACACACACACACACGCACACACACACACGCACACACACACACACACACACACACACACACACACAATACACACACACACACACACACACACACACACACACACACACATATTATTTTATATGAGTTATTGCTACGTGCATAATATTGCATGGTGAAAAGGCGGTGTTTTCTGTTGTTGATACAGTTTGTCAAATAATGTAATGTTCAAAGTTCATTATATCAACCATTACATAATTTAAGGGTTTTGCTCTTTTTCGAGTTGGTATGATCTTGGAATTACTATATTTAATTTCTGGGAGGAGCACCCCATATGAAAAGCTGTTTTTGTTTGTTTGTTTACATTTGTAATCTCAAATATAACCTATTGGTTTATATTTGCAATTACATTTTTGCCATGATTTTACTGGTGATTAATGGCAATCACTTGTGAGTTTATTCAATGTTTTGTATTTAGATCAAACTCACAGGCAATTATTCATTATATTTCTTTGTTTGCCCACTCAGGCCAGCCTAGTGGCCAAACCATACCAGCCACAGGTAGAAATCCTACATTACTCACACTTAGATGTGGTTTATTAAAGTTACCTACTTTAATATAAGCACACACACACAGTGCAAAAAATCCTTGAAGAGTTGGTATTAGTAATCACTGGATACAGAGTCTTCTGAAATGTAAAGTACAGTTTTGTACCTACCATAAATGTAGATGTTCGAGGATCTCCATTGCTGCAGTCCTGACATATGGGTATGCTGTCCACCAGGCCCGAATACCAAAGGGTTAGAACCGCCGCCGGTCATCGGCCCGAGACTGTACGACAATGCGTTAGTACAAATGCGCATGACCGACGCCATAACCTCAGTCTTTCTTGCCTCAGATGTCAGAATGAAAAACACCACCCAAACCCCAACCTAAAAAGAAAAAGGGGGAAGGAGGGAGGTTTTGACTGGTAGCAATGGAGATCCTCGAACATCTACATTTATGGTAGGTACAAAACTGTACTATGTTCTTCGCCTCCCATTGCTGCAGTCCTGACATATGGCAGAATCCCAGAGCAACGGAAAAAGGGAGGCTGGTCAACTAAATAGCAGTAGGAGCTGCAGACATGCCCTGTAAGATTGCAGTGGCAAACCCAGCCTAGACCTAGAATAAAGAGGTAAATGATAATGCTTTGTAAAAGGTATGTACAGAACTCCAAGTAGCTGCTTCCAGAATGTCTTTAGTAGCTACCCTCTCAAAAAGCAGTAGAAGTGGCCATAGCCCTAGTAGAATGAGGCCTGATCCCAGCCGGAACATCCTCCATGATGAGAGTAACAAAAGCAATACAATGGCCAATCCACTTGGAAATAGTTTGTTTCGATACAGCTTTCCCTCGTGAAGTCAAAGCTAAAAAGAAACAAATAATTGTTGAGATCTTCTTGAACTCTCTGGTTCTGCTCAAATAATACCTCAACTGCCTATGTAGTACATCCTAAAGAATGCAAAACTTTTTCCCTTCATTTTGGGGTTAGCATAAAAGTGAGCAAATGTATGAATTGGTTCAATGCCACATTAGGAAATCACTTTAGGCAGAAAAGTAGGATTAGTACGTGGCAAGGAAACTTTCCTGTCCTTGTGAAAAATCAGAAAAGGTTCACTGCCATGAGGGCCTGTAATTCAGATACCCTTCTAGCAGAAGTAACAGGCAACAAAAAAGCAGTCTTCCAGGACAACAACTGCAATTCAGCTGTAGCTGCAGGTATCCAAAAGGAGGCAGAGTCAGCTTTTCCAAAACAAAATTAAGATCCTAGGTAGAGAGTAGAGCCTCCCGGTGGGGGTCTGATATTCTTTGCCCCTCTAAGAAACTGTTTAACCAATGGATGTGAAAATAAAGGAGGGTCACAATCATAGTGAGCAGAAATAGCTGCAGCATGCACTTTTTACAGAAGAGAAGGACAAACCCTTGTCCAATAAAATAGTCAAATATTGCAATGTACAACTTAAATTAGGCAATTCGACATCAAAGCCTTTAGCTGAACTCCAAGAAAAATCTCTTCCATTTACCAGCATAAACTTTTTCGAGTACTAGGGACGCCTGGCTTCCAAAAATAACATCCAAAACTTGTTGGCAGGGAGTTGAAGGTCCTCCTTCTCTAAAAACAGAATCGCCAGGCTATCAGGTGTAGGGATTGCACCCTGACATTGAGAAAATGATTGTTTTCCTGAGACAATAAGTAGAGTGAATCTGTAGTGAATGGCCAAGGTGGTACCTGAATTAAGCTCCTCAACAGAGGGTGCTCAATGGCTGACGAGGCCAATCCGGTGCTATAAGGATCCATGCAAGGTTTGTCCCTCCTGACTTTCAACAGCACCTTCGGAAGAAGAGGCAAAGGAGGAAAAAGCGCTGGCTACACTATGGAATGTTGCTCCAACTGAAGCTGATAGTGCATCTATTTTTCCAGGCTTTTTGGATGAAATAGCCTTGTGCAAAACAGTGGCAGTTGGAAATTCAGAGGAGAAGCCAACAGATCTATGTCCTGAGTTCCCAAGCCATTTTAGTCAACTGAAGAAATACCTGAGGGTCCAATTTCCATTAAGTGAGGATCACAATCTGTCTGCTCAGAACATCTGCAAAGAATTTTGTGCTCCTGGCAGAAACTGTGCTCGAAGAGTGATGTGCAGAATTCAAAGCAGTTTCCCATAACAGCATTGCTTGTCTGCAAAGAGGGTAAGCAGAAATGAGTTCCCCCTTGCTTGTTGATGTGTCCACATGACAGTCGCGGTTGTCTGTTCGAATCAACACCAGTCCTGGTTGAAGTAGGCTTTGAATCCTTCCAAAGCAAATTGAACTCGCCAGCATCTCTTCATGTTGATATGTAAGTGAAGTAGCTCTAGCTCCAAAGGTCTTGAATCCATTTTCCCTTTGAAATGAGCTCCCCAGGCTGACTCCGAGGCTCTGGTCGTTAATATCTGACTTGGCTCTCTGTGAATGGGTCACAGAGAGCCCCTTGTTTAGGTGACATTCCTGAGCCCACTACAGAATTCTCTCTGAATGCAAGGTAGAATCTGAATGACAGTGTCCAAATCAGCAGCAGTGTTGAGTCCAAACGCTTTTGAGATACCATTGTAGCTTCCTCATATGCAGTTTGGCATTGGGAAGTACTAGAATGCAAGATGCCATGAACCTCCAAGCTTGAAGGACTGTCCTTGCAGTCAGCCTGACATTACCTGATAGCTGCTGGAAGTATAGGTGAAGATTCCTTTGTTTGTCCGGGGTAAGAAATGCCATCTGAGCAGCTGTATTCAGTTTCACACCCAGAAAACACATCTCTTGTGAGGGTACTAGACTGGACTTTATTTCGTTCACAGAATACCTAGGCATCTTAAAACCAAGTTGTCATTACATACTGCAGATGTTGAAGAAGTTCGTGCTTGCCTTGAGCCAGGAATCAAACAGTCGATCCAGATAAGGATAAAGTTGAATTCCTTGTAGCCTGAGAAAAGCTATCACTGGAGCCAGGACTTTGTGAATACCCTGAAACGTAGTAGACAAGCCAAAGGGCAATGCAGAAGAGGCTGATAATGCAAATTCCCATTCCGAAATCTCAGGAATTTCCTGCAACTGCAGCTTCGATAGGAATGTGAAGATAGGCCTCCTTGAGATCCAGAGTCACCATCCAGTGATCTTTGCCCAGCATAGGTAACAGCTGTTGCAGTGTTAACATCTTGAATTTTCGAATTTCCAGAAAGGTACTTAGAATGGACAGGTCCAGAATTGGTCTCCAAGTATTTCCTTTCTTTGGCACTAAGAAAAGACGGGGAATAAAACCCTGTGCCTCTTTTCTGTAAGAGAAGGTACTGCCTGTATTGCTTCCAACTGGGAAGCAGAGAAGAAATTTGAGTCTGTGCTTCCAGTCTTTGCTGACGAGGCACATCCGCATACCTCTCGAAAAGGAGGGAATGTGTGAAAATAAAATTTGTAGCCTTCTCTGATTTATTATGTCCAACACCCATTTGTCTTGGGTAACCAAATGCCAATTCCTTTTGAAAAGTCTCAGTTTTCCTCCTAGAGGGGCTGCCAGAGCCAAGGCCAGGCAGGAGTCCGACAGCTGAAGAACATGGGTCATTGGGCCCTGTTTCAAAGGACTGGACCCCTGCCCTCCCAGCAGAAGAGGTAGAAGAACTCAAAGACCTAGAAGTAACAGGGCCCTGAGAGGAAGCCTCCTACCTCTACCTGCCTTCGACCTGCCCCTAGATTGATAATCCGGAAGAGGGGAAAGACCATCCATTAGCAGGCCAATTCCTTGGTTTTACTGAACTTAGGGAGGCTTGAACCTGTAAAATCCTTAACGGTCTGTATAGACTTAGCTTTTCCTCCATTTTTTCAAAACTGATTCTACTGGAGGCCAAAAAGAACATCAGATTGTAGAGGAGCATCCATAATTCGAGCCTTAACATGCTCTGGACAAGGTCTGATCTTTGCCAAGCCATGCCTACTGAATAACTGAACTAGTAGCTTAGCCACCCTGAAGAAGCCTGTAAAGCATCAAAACCACACTGCAAAGAATGCTTACCAACTTGGTCTGAAGCATGCACTAAATCCTGAAGCTCCTTACATTCAATACCTTCAGCTAAAGCATCTACTTTCGCATTTCAATTGGCCCAGCAAATAATTTTGATAATCGGAGCATATGAAACTGACAATTTAAAGCTCTCATAGCCAAAGTCGAAGAGGTATACAGTTTTTTTACCCCAACCTATCCAGGGCCCTAGCATCCTTGTCCAGAGGAACTGGATTCCTAACCACAGAAGCCCTAACCCTTTGGGGCCCTGAGTAATAGTTTCTGGATCAGCCCTAGGACTCTTATATAAGTACTCTGTGAGCTTCCGGAACCCTGTAGTATCTATCTGGTTTAACCGGGGCAGGAGGCAGAGAATCTGGGTTAAGGGCAGCCTCAGAAAACACATCCTGAACAACATCCAGTACAGGGGAATAGCCAAGGGCCTATGCTGAGGCAAAAACAAGAATTCCTCTTAGTCTTTTACGAGAATCAGAATAATCCTGGCCCTCCCATTTGAAATGTTCCCTCATGGAATGCAAAGTCTCAGAGAAAGAAAAATCTTCTGAGGGGATGCAGGGGGAGAGAGTCTCAGCCTCCAGATCAGAATAAGGAGGAAATCCTGAAGTTCTTCTACAGAGGAATCTGACTCATTGGAAGACTGAACCAAACCCTCCAACTCTGTGTTTTAGACTTCAAACCCTTCAGAAAATGCATATTAACACAAATATTGCTATTCTAGCAACTTTCTAAATTTATGAGCAATATTTAAAATCTATCCCTATTTTTGTGCCTCTGTCTCCCCCATTATTTTAGACTTTGTCTACATTGTGCTAACAAGTTGAGAGGTATATAAAAAGAAACTTCCTGTTTTGCCCTTCTAAATGCTTGCTTAACTCTTAAGAACCATCTTCTTTTAAGAGGCCACTGAATTATAGATATCTCCAGAGAGTATCCATACATTGTCCTAGCAACAACCCCCTTGACACACACTGTACAAATGCAGAAAAAAAGCCTTTTTGAAATGACTAGGTTCTGGCTGGTATAAATACATTCTCCAGCAAAGACTAGTTGAGAAGGCACACATTGCCTGATTTGTTCTTATAAACATGTACTTTACGCATATGTGCTTACGACCTGTAATCATCTCCTTCTAGTGGCAGAAACTGCAGGGCACTGTGCAAAGTATCATTATGTACTTGGGTGAATACGTACGTAGTACATCACAAAGCTATGTGAGGAAAACTTACATCAGCAGAAAGAGACATAAGGAAAATGCAGTTCTGTTATGCATATTATACACACACACACACAAACACACAAACACACAAACACACACACACACACACACACACACATTAATAACAAACACACACACACATTAACACACAATAAACACACAAACACACACACACACACACACACACACACACTGAAACACACACACACACACACATATTATTTTATATGAGTTATTGCTACGTGCATAATACTGCATGGTGAAAAGGCAGTGTTTTCTGTTGCTGATACAGTTTGTCAAATAATGTAATGGTCAAAGTTCATTATATCAAACATTACATAATTTAAGGGTTTTTGCTCTTTTTTCGAAAGTTGGTATGATCTTGAAATTACTATATTTAATTTCTGGGAGGAGCACCCCATATGAAAAGTTGTTTTTTTTTTTTTGTTTGTTTGATATTCTTTGTAATCTCAAATATAACCTATTGGTTTATATTTGCAATTACATTTTTGCCATGATTTTACTGGTGATTAATGGCAATCACTTGTGAGTTTATTCAATGTTTTGTATTTAGATCAAACTCACAGGCAATTATTCATTATATTTCTTTGTTTGCCCACTCAGGCTTCACCCTAGTGGCCAAACTATACCAGCTACAGGTAGAAATCCTACATTACTCACACTTAGATGTGGTTTATTAAAGTTACCTACTTTAATATAAGCACACACACACAGTGCAAAAAATCCTTGAAGAGTTGGTATTAGTAATCATTGGATGCAGAGTCTTCTGAAATGTAACCATCATTTCTTAACTGTAGCAACAACATAAAGTTCACAGATGGTCCTATGCTAGCAGTGTCTATGAGACATTGAAATGCCTACAAGTCTTGAAGGCAAATGTCTGTTCTGATATGCATTCTAGTCAATCCATGCTTATTCTCACACAGAACTAAACTACACTAAGCTGACAAGTTCCTGCTAAGGGTTCGTGTAGTCTGGCAACTTAAATAGTCTGCATTTTAAAACCTAATGTTAGTTCAGTCAGAAGTATCATATCACCTCTGTGCTCCACTGTTTTTGCCAGTAGGCACCCCCTTTGTGTTATAAAAGTCTTTGAGTGAATTCACATATAAGAAAACTGCTTAAAACAGAACCAATACAGCTGGCAGTTATGGGATTCACCTTGCATTTATGGTAGTTTCCAAATGTTACAAGCAAACTAAGAGGATCATAAAAAATTACTTACTAAAAGTCTTTGTACTTACCGTTCATTAAAATGTCATTATGTTCTCTTCCTGATGAATATAAATACTTTAATACACACACACACACACACACACACACACACACACACACACACACACACACACACACACACACACACACACACACACACACACACACACACACACACACACACACACACACACATATCCGTGGTTATTAATACATACACAAAAATAACAAAATTATAACCTAAAAATTACCTGTTTATAGGAAGAATCACACATCTGCGCACATACTGAATTCATTAGCACTTATTTATAAGTATGAGACAAACCATAATTTCCAATATTAACCTGCATGCACTTCTACCAATTATGTTTTCTATATATCTCTTATCAACACTAATAAACCAAACCAATGAAGAAACATTGTCCTGTATTTGCAGTACCTATATATGTTTTTATATTTGTGTGCTGACAATAAATGAACTATTTTCGGAGTTTCATTCCACCCTTTATGATTTACATTCCCTATTTTCATACAGAGCAGTTAGCCCTGGTAGCCTTTTATTTGCATCATACCTTCAAATCTCTCCTTTTGGCACTTCTACTAGAAAAGTGGCATCATTATTTATTTTAAATCAAAACAAACAAAAAAGAAGCGCAAACTGCCAGGAGAAATTATTTAGTCTGCTGAGAAATTATATCTGCACAGCTCTGTAACAAATTATACATACTAAACAAATTCATTTTCATTCCTGTAAATGTTTGAATATTTACAACATCAGTGATGCTGGAGGTGGATTCATATGTTACCTTTGCATTAAGTATAACACCTGAATGAAATAAAAAAAATGTACTGATTTTTCCCCAAACACAACCATCTTAGATTACACTAAGTTTGAAATAAAGTACAACAAGGAAACCACAACAAAATGTATCAATTTATATGAACAAACACATTTAAATTATTTATTTTCTGCAAAGCTGATATGCTTTCCTTCTCCTTAAACATTTTTCCTGATTTAACGCTGCCATTTCTGCAAGAAGGCAGACATAATTCTTAGTTCTTAATCACAGCTTAACTTTGTTCAGCTATACCCAAAGAGGCACGTTTAACAAAAAGACACAAGAAACTAATCAGTTATATTTGCATAGGCTTGCACAAGAAACTAATCAGTTATACTTACATAAGCTTGCAAATACATGTTTTTTTCATATTCTTATCATACCTGTTGGATGCCAACAATCAACCCTCCCATAACCCAACCTGCCCATTCATTCTTTTTTTTAATGGCAGGCAGCTGTGGGAAGCTATCATCCAATCAGCCATCAGCTTTGTTTTAGCCCTAGTTTCCTTATCCTTTCAGCAGCCTTATGGTTACTTCTTATGATACTGACAACCTGAAAAGTGCACATGGAGACTCCAGTTAAGCATTGCTTGGTAGGAGTGCATGCATCCACACCCTAATGGTGCTCACTATGTTTCAAGCTAGTGCTGGGAATAAGTAATGTAGTAGACAGGGCAGCCTTCCCAGCCACTAAAATTGGTGAGCTAATATCAGACACTCAACCCCCCGGTCAGCTACTTCAGCACCCAGCTCTCAGAACTAATCATGGGTCCTCTGGGTCAGCCTTCTAGCAAAGTCTATGAATGCATGCAGTGTCCTTTGGCTTGCATTCTCCTAATATAAATTTGTGGTGGTATTAATGACTGTTTAGTTATAGTGAAGATGTTGAAGTAATCTGGTAGAATAAAACACAATCATCACAGTGTTTTGACATAGAGCTCTATGCATTTTCTGTCTATCAGAACTATACATTCATACTGGCATTCCTTAATTTGATAGCTCAATATACTTCTCATTTGTATTTGATTTTCAGAGAAATTTCCTACATATAGGAGAGAACAGAATATTAGAATTACAATGCATCATCAAATGCTAATGCTAGAAATTTGACTTCCTTCAGAATACATCACATGTTCAACATACCGCTCTCTAACTGTTTCTATAACATCTAACAATGGGACCGTAATCTTGCCAGATATGTATACCAAACTCCTGGGTGTTATATTTGACAACAACCTTAAATATGACATGTACATTAACCAAACTATTAAAACCATTAATAAAAAACTCGACTACCTATACAAAAATAAACCTTTCCTCACCCCTTTAGCTAAGACTCCAATTGCCTGTAACCATCTGCTTTCAACTCTACTCTATGCCTCACCAATACTCACTAACTTGATAAAATTGAACTCAGCAAACTCTCTAGCTGCTACAATCAAATTGCCAGATTTGCCACAGGAACTCCCTACAGGACACACCACTGTCAAAACCAAACCACTTAGGTTGGCTAGAACTCCCCAGACTAATATAATATAATCAACTCATTGTAGCATTCAAGGTTATTAACCATCCAGAAAAAACGCCCTCCCTCAAAAACATTATCCATCCCTCAAAAACATTATCCATCCCCTACAAAAACATTATCCAGCCCTCACAAACATTATCAATCTTTACAATAACATTATCCATCCCTAAAAAACATTATCCATCCCTACAATAACATTATCCATCCCTCAAAAACATTATCCATCCCCACAAAAACATTATCCATCCCTCAAAAACATTTTTCATCCCTACAATAACATTATCCATCCCTCAAAAACATTATCCATCCCTACAATAACATTATCCATCCTTACAAAAACATTATCCATCCCTCAAAAACATTATTCATCCCTCAAAACATTATCCATCCCTCAGAAACATTATCCATCTTTACAATAACATTATCCATCCCTAAAAAGCATTATCCATCCCTACAATAACATTATCCATCCCTCAAAAACATTATCCATCCCTACAAAAACATTATCCATCCTTGAAAAACATTATCCATCCCTGAAAAACATTATTCATCCCTACAAAAACCTTATCCATCCCTCAAAAACATTATCCATCCCTACAAAAACATTATACATCCCTCAAAAACATTATCCATCCCTACAATATCATTATCCATTCCTACAAAAACATTATCCATCCCTCAAAAACATTATCCATCCCTACAAAAACATTATCCATCCCTCAAAACATTATCCATCCCTACAAAAACATTATCCATCCCTCAGAAACATTATCCATCCCTACAATAACATTATCAATCCCTCAAACACATTATCCATCCCTCAAAAACATTATCCATCCCTACAATAACATTATCCATCCCTCAGAAACATTATCATCCCTACAAAAACATTATCCATCCCTCAAAAACATTGTCCACCCCTCAAAAACATTATTCATCCCTACAAAAATGCCAGGCCCCTTCGTTCCACTACAAAACTTTTGGCTCAATCTGTTAAAGCTAACAACCTATCTGGAGAATCTTTGTTTGCAAATTCAGTAGGCAAAACCCAGAATTTGCTCCCATCTGACCTTACTCTGAACCCCTCACTTAGCCATTTAAAAAAAAATCTAACCCAGTATTTTAAAACTCACTGGTTATGTCCTTGCTCTAACCCTGACTAAAGCCTCATCTAGTACCATATCCCTGCAATTTTTTATTCACAGCGACTAACCTCCTACACTAAAATGTTTGAAATAGAAACTGTAACATCTCTGCAGGTACTCTGTATATAGCTGCACCTATAGGTTTGATAAGAGAAACTGTAACATATTTGTATATATTTCTGAATATAAACTGTATTCTTCATAGGCTTGAAATGTGAGACTGTAACTTGTATGTTAATACAATATGTTTATGCATATACTGTAACTTGCTTGTCTTTATCTGTTTGTAAGTTTGGCGCTTTTCTCCCTGGGCCTCCGCTGAAAATGGACATGTATTCAGTCAGACTATTCCGATCAACAAATGTAAAATATAATAAATATAATGTAATATAATTCCTCTAAGAGTCTTTTTGTTTCATATTTTGTAGAACTTGTTCTTAATTCATGAAGAAAGAAGATGGTACATTATGCTCCTGATAATTAGATTAAAAAGTAGTGAAAACTGCTTTTAATAATTACAATTCAGTGCAAACAGAGAATTTTTATAGTGGAAGAAAAAGTTAATTGACATCTGAACACTTGTTTGTGTCTTTCAGCTTTTCCCGGTTAGGGGTCACCACAGCGGAACTCCGGTCCGCTAATGATTGGCAGTTAAGTTTTACATACTGGCTTGCCAGGCCTGACGTACAACCTTCAACGAAGGTACGCCCATTCATGCATGTCTCCACGCAGAAGACGCTCTAGCTGACAATTGAACCGGATCGAACACTATTAGTGAATATATATCTGTGTATACTTTTAGATGATTATGACTATAGTTGAAGAAATTGAATAACCCATGAGACCATAGTGTAATGTTTATTACAACCTATCTTTGCTTACAGCTTACCAGGAGATGAACCTCTCCTTTCATTCACATGTTGATATGTTTTCTGAAAAAGAATAAGAGAGAGATATAGATCAGGAAAGTACTTTAAGCTGTAATTTAACTTTTCTTCATTTTTTTATATTCTTACTTTAAACAAGAAAAATCTTTATTAAATTATCACTTATGGCATAGGCAATCTTAAATTTATATAAATGAAACAAACCATATTGACACATTTTGAGTTGGAAACAGTATACATCACTTATAATCTATCGACCCATTGTGTCAAACATCATGAAGCTCATTCAAGTCCTGCCTTCCCTTAAACCTCATCCCTCCTCCAAGACATCATTTCCCTTTTTTATGTAAGTCACTCCTACCCTTTTCTAAATATCCTACTTCCAATTGTTTTATCTCTATTACTATATTTACTACTTCTAATACAGGTAGATTAGACCTTGATTTCCATTTCCTAGCAATTGCTTTTTTTGTTAGCCACCAGAATTAAACTCAGCAAGACCTTACTTTTTCTAGGCAATTCCAATTCTGTGTCATACTTCAAAAAAGCATTTCCTTAGTTACACCAATTTTCTGACCCATTATTTCTGTTAGAATAGTCTGCAGGGAAAGTTTGCCAACTCATTATACTCACAAAAAATATGTTCCCATTTACTTTTTTTGACCCGATCACACCTCCAACATTTGCAATCTACCTGAGGAAAAAATTATTTGGAGTCTGCTTGGGGTATAAAAATACCTGTTCAAATACTTCCAAGCAAAGATCCTCAATCTTCTACACTTTGTTGCATATCTGGGAGACATACATATATCTCCTATTGTTTATTTGAGAATTGATTATGCAATCTCTCTTCCTAATCCTTTCTAACCTCATCTGACTGATTTCTATAGTTATCACACAATATTTTATATTCCCTATATCCTTTTTTAACAGCAGCTTCTGTTCTAGATTCTAATAAAACTCTGCCAGGGTTAGTCTTTTGCTTAGGAGCCCCTATTTCTTTCTCTTTGCTTATACTCTGATATCAGCCCTTGATAGGAAAGGCAATTTCTGTCCTGTAGTCTAAATGGATTATTGGCCTCTTCCCATTCTATTACATTTCCATCTCTAATTATTTGCTCCCAATACCTTGGTTCTTTTGCCATTTTTCCCAAGAATTTCAGGCCCCCTCTTGCCTATTCTCTGTACCCCTAATTACAGTCATCCCTACTGGCAGAATCTCCTTTCTCCAGTCCCATGTTTTCTTAGTTCTTAGAATACTTCCTGCTACTTTATAAATATGATATTATGTATGGCTATTGTTATTCTTCTTAAGGATCTTCATCAAAAATCACATTCTCTCCCTGTTTCATCAGCATCCCTTTCCATTTTGAATTATAGCTTTCTGCTTTTGCTATGTATAAAAGCCTTAACTGTGCAGCTCTAAAACAGTCCTTCAGATCACATAATCCCAAACCACCTTATTCTAATGGACGAATCAATGTATACCACTTGATTCTTGCCCTCTTTCCATCCCAGATAAAATCTTTAAATAATTTATTAATTGCTATTGATAACTTTTCCTCTGGTTGATAAAAATATGCCTGGCCTGAGTGTATGACTAAAGGGACTAAAAAACATTTTCACTGCTTGTATCTTGCTATCCATATCCATGAAACAGAGCTTCCATTTTCTCAGTTTTTATATTATCTTTTGTTTAGTCTCTTCCCACATATCCATAACTGGTATAGCAGAATCCTTTTTAATTCATACTCCTGAGTACTTAATTTTATCATGGGTATTGCTGAACAAATTTATGCACTGATACATAGTTTACTGCTATTGTCTTTGTTTCATTTGCATTAATATTGTATACTGAAAAGGCTTACAACTGTCTCAGAATGTTTTTCAACATTGAAATGTCCTTTTCTGGTTTTATCAGATATAAAATAATACCATCTGCAAATAAAGCCACCTTTTCTTGACTACTATACCAATTATATCCTTGAATTTCTGAGTTCCCTTATTTTTTTTGCCAGCAGTTCCAAATATAACACAAATAACAAAGGGAAAAGAGAACACCCTTGGTTTCCCCACTCAAAAAGGACTTATCAGAGAGGAACCTCTCCCCACTTTAATTTTTGACACAAATCCCTCATAGATCCTTCTAATCAATTTCATAATTTTATCAGAAAATTTAAATGCTTCCATTGCCCTATTCATATAATCCCAGCTTACTCTTTCAAAATGCTTTCTCTGAATCAAGACCCACCAAAAAAAGTAGTATTTTCTTATATTCTGCTTCCCTTTGGATCATCATTGTACTGTTAGTGTTGTCAAATGTTTGCCTCCTCTCCCCAAGAAGAAACTTATCCATATCTATCAGTTTAGGCATCACCTTTGCCATTCTTGTAGAAATTATATATATAAACACTTTATAATCGTGGCTTAGAATCAAAATGGGTCTACAAGAAGCTGGGTCTGATGGGTCTTTACCATCTTTAGTTATTACAGCCACCACTGCTTTCTTCTAGGATGTTGGTGCTTCTCCACCTTTTGAAATACTGTTAAACAAAACATTCCAGATATTTATCACTTTCTTCCCTCCTAGTTTCCAAACTTCCACAGGAATGCCATCTGTTTCCTGCGGAATTTCCTGTAGATTGGTTATAATCACCATTTTTATCTCATCTCCTCCTATAATATCCTAACTGTTAGCAATTGAGCCAAGTATACATCTAACTTTGGCATATGTAATTCTTCCATAAAGATTTCCATTTCTATTTTTTCTTGATCTCCACATTTCTTTGTTTTATGTAGATTTACATACAATTTCTGAAATATTTCTAATACCTCTACAGGATCTATTGCTATTTTGCTTCTTGTAGATTCCCTAAGCTTAGCAACAACCCTTTCTACTTTCTTTTGCCTGAGCCATAGTTATAAAAGTTTTGTGTTCTGCAGTTATTATTATTTTATCCCACTCACTAGCTATATTTTCAGAAGAAATTTCTGTCTTCTCTAATAACTCCTAAATAATTTCCACTACCCGTTCCTTAAATTCCTCGCTTTTTGTTGTACTAAAGGATTACTGACAAGGGAGAAGGATTATGCTGGCATGGGGAAGTATTAGTGTCATAGGTTCATAGGTTGGTACTAGGCTATCAGCCCTAGGGCCTATACAAGCCTAGCCATAACAATTCCCTTGCTATTTCTTCCCACACTATTTACTTCCCTGGACCCCTGTCTAGCAGGGAAAAGGTTGCTCCTCCCCAGGGAGACACACACACACACACACACAGTTGGCAAGTGCAGGATTCAAACCCCTACTTAACTACATTATGACACTACCAGCAGTATGCATTTACATGATGCGCTATACACGAGAAACCCCATGGAGACAATGCAAACTCCAAACAGGCATTTGTCAGAGATCAGGATCAAATCTTTTACCTTGTGCATGGGAGGTGAAGACCTTAACCACTAAGCCATCTGGTCTTAGTTCTATGCTCAGTTCTTTCCAAATGCGTCTTCTGTAAGATAGCTATTTGCACTCTGTATTTTTTAATATAGTTCACTACTCAGTCTTTTTTGCATAAATCTGTGAGACCATTCACATTTAAAGGTAATATGTAAAGTGTCATTATGATAAGAAGTTATTATTCCCACCTTCATGGATAACAGCTTTTTTTAAATGTCTAGTTTCAGCTCTTATGTTACATGCATACACTAATGTTTGGTTGGTTAATCTTTTATGCAGTTGTTTCTTGTCCATATCCATTTGATTGTATGTCACATTTGACAAAATCTTTTGTTTTAATGAAAACCCTCAAACAAAAAACAAACTCACCCCCATAACAACCACAAAACCTGTTAACTTAATACTAACACACAAACCTATGAGCATCTTCAAATAATAAAGTTTAGCCTTCTTAATAGGAACAATTGTCCCAGACTGACAACCACACTCACAGGCTTGAATTAGCCTATAATAAAAGTTATCCATGCTAAGATGTATGATACAGCCTGTGCTTCTATTTCCACTAAATGCTGTCTGCTTTTGTCTTATAGTGCCTACTTTTGTGGTTTGGAGTTTTGTATAGGCACTTCTTTTCATTCTTTTGTTTTTTTGGTTCATTTTTTGGATTGGAAGACCTGGATGGGCATAGCATTTCACCAGAATCTGATCGGACAAGGACAGATGAGCTCAGTTGTTGTTGTTTGTCTTTCGGCTTTTCCCGGTTAGAGGTCACCACAGCGGAACTCCGGTCCGCTAATAATTGGCAGTTGTTTTTTATGGTGTCGAGTTGCCAGCCCGATGCCCAACCTTCAACGAAGGCATGCCCATTCAACGCATGTCTTTCGAACACCCACTTTACCGTGGGGAGGACATGCAGACTCCACACAGAAGGCACTCCCAACCCAAGACGAGAATCGAACGGGAGAATCTCTTACTGTGAGGCAACAACGCTACCGCTGCACCATCGCGGAATGAGCTTGGTGAAGTTTGGAAAATGATTGGTCAGCTCACTCAATTTATGGATTTACTGACTCCAATTGGCCAATCCTTAGTTTCTATGGTTTGTATGGGTTCCTTGCCTTTGAACCAGGAAATGATGGTACAAAGGCTTAATAGTGGTGTGCCTTCATGTAACGAGCAAGATGATTGACTTAATACACAAACTAGTAATATAAATAACACGGATTTGGACTGTCAAGGATTTCCTAATATATTCTCAAGTGTTGGTATTGATTGGAGTGTATGTAATGAAAGATGGTTGACATCAATGGAAATGCTTACACATGGACAAGGTGATGATATTTCTGATAATTATGAAAATTGTGAGTTGAGCTCCTGGCTTTTTTAAAAGCACTGGTTTATTTTACCTCAACAGCAGAATAATGATTTTTCTGATTTGTACCATAATAATCTTGAGAGACTGTATAAATTGATGTATAAATATAAATCTTTGGATGTAGATAATGCATACTTGAAGGAATGTTTGAATCATAGTATAGTCCCAAAGAGATTTAAGGTTTATAAATACCCTAATAATGTAGTTGTTGGTTCAGAGTTTTATAAGGAACTATTACAGATATTTGACCATTGTGGCTTTGATATAGCGAGGGCAATCATTAAACAAAACAAAAATGATATGTTTGCCCTACATAATGAAACTGAACAAGTTAATCAACATATTTTAAATGATTTGATGTTTACTGTTGATGGAGAGAAGGTTAAATATTTTGATTTAAGGAATAAGATAGACACTAAATGTAATCTGATTGTGACTAGAAAGATTAGAAAATTAGACAGGGATGTGACAGAATATATATCCCTAACTACATAGGCAAAATTTGGAACTCCCAACTCTATTACCTCAGCAGTCTCAAAGGCCACCTTTAAAAGACTCCTAAAAGAACACCTGAATCACTCATGGATTTGCACATATTCCTAACCTGGCTGACCTTCCTGCCTCCCCCCTCCTGCTTCTCCCTGCCCACTAACTTTAGCTTCATCTCCAGTGAATGTAACCTTTCTAGCTTCCTCCCAGTTCTAACTCTAATACCTCCCCTTAGTTTATACACATATATATAACTGCCAAATAATTATACTATCTACCCACTAACTACTACTCTCACGCTATACCTTACTACATATTTAGCTACTTCACTTTCCTGCTTCTCATACCTAATCTGCTATACAATCAACCTACTCTGTCTCTCCCCTGTTACTATACCCTCTACTTACCTACTTGGCCAACTTGTTCGCTATTCTAGTCTACTCAATGTTCACCATTATGTAATTCCTAAACCTAAAACTAAATATTTGTGTGCAGTCTATGTAATTACGGTAAACCTGAAGCTTCTTTTGCCTTGACACTGATATCTGTTAAGTTTAGTACTAGCTATGTTAACCTGAACTAAGCTTGAATAATATGCTACTTGTGAATGTTAAGTCTGCTACTTTCTAAGTAATTTGAAAGCTTCTCTGTACCTTATAATGTTGCTTGAATTTAACTGTGAAGCTTTTCTTCCCGGGCCTCAGCTGAAAATGGACATGCAGCCAGTCAGATTTTCCTGGTCAACAAATGTAAAATAAAATAAAATAAATAAATAAATAAGGTGCTACCTCAGACTGAAAAATAAAAAAATAATATGAACACTAGTAATTGTACTAATCAAAATTTTAGGAATGAAAATGATAAGTGGGACAATCATAGACATGTTAGTTATATGCAAGAAGGGCAAATGTATTTAATGAATGAGGGACAAGAAAGAAATTATGGTGCACATACAGATTTAAACTTTAATTATCCTTTAGAGTATCTCCCCCTCCAAAGATCAGAGAGATTAAAGAACAAGAATTTCTCCCAGTACAATTACAACTACAATTATTACAGGGGGAGGGAAGAGAGAGGAAGAAGGGGAAGATATTGAATGATAGTGGATCCCTGGAAGTGGGTATTTTAAAAGATGGTTTTAAATTTATGTATAATAATTTTAATATTTATAATTATAGTAGGGTTTTATTACAAAGGAATATTTTGATGTGTTCTTGAAAGTTTGAAATTTATCCCGAAAAGAAAATGTAATTTAACCAAAGTACTTATAGATGTTAAATTACTTATTCACAAGTTAAATTTGGAAGTTCTGTTGGGGGATAACCCTATAGCCAATGAAAATAATGGTTTAAGGAAAAAGAGCACTTTTAATCCCCATCTGCAACCTCAATTAAAACATTTTGAGGCAGTAGTAGAGAAAGAATTACGTAAAGGCATTCAGTTTAATAGGTTTGGGCCTAATCTTACTTTGGATGAAACAAAAGTTCTAGAACATATTATACATAATAAACACTTGAGGGTTATGCAACCAGACAAGGGAGGGGGTATTGTACTGATGGATACCATTTTATATGAGGCCAGGATGATGGATATCCTAGGGGATAGAAATAAATATGTTAGAGTGCCTAGGAACGAGATTAATATTGCTTATCATAAGATAGATATAGTTTTAAAAGATTTATTAGATGATGGGCTAGTGGATATGGACATTTAAATATTTAAGGAATGATACACCTAGAATTCCCTCCATTTTTGGTATCCCAAAAATACACAAAAATATAGAGGAACCTGCATTCATACCAATACCTGCAGCAGGGGGTTTCAAAACAGAACCATTGGCTAATTATTTGGATAGCAAACTAAAGAATATATGGATGGGGAAAACTGGTATTTTATAGGATTCACTGGATTTTTAAAGAACATCACGGCTGATTTATTTGTGGACAATATAATTTTTGTAACTATAGACATTGTAGATTTATTCACTGTTATTCCCCCATAAGAAGAGGATGGAATGGTTAGAAGAAGCTCTGCATACTAGAGGGGGCGTAACTAATAATGAGTTCCATACATGTTTGGAACTTATGGAATTAGTATTGAAAAACAATTTTATTTTTTGAAGGGGAGTTTTTTCATCAGGTGAGTGATGTAGCTATGGGGGCAAATTGTGCCTCCACTTATACTAACATTATATTGTCCATTTGGGGGCAGAAATATGTTTTTAATTCAAAATTTGCTTCCAGTTGGTGCTTATATAAAAGGTACTTAGATGATTTATGTGTCTTTTGGGTTGACTCTGAGGAAAACCTAAGAGAATTTATTGATTATATTTCGAATACTACTGAATTTTGGAAATTTACTTGCAACATTAGTTATGACAACATGAACTATCTGGATGCAACCATTCATAAGTTGAATAGTGAATTTAAATCAACTATTTTTAGGAAGAAGACTTTTACCAATTCTTATTTATATTCTACAAGCACGCACTCCTACTATCAGAAAAAGGTATTGTTAAAGGCCAATATGTTAGAGCAAGTAGAATGACATCTAATGAAGTGGATTTTCTTGAGGAATGCAAAATGTTAGAAGGTCTGTTTCTGGAGAGGGGTTATCCACACCAACTTATAAACAAAGTGAAGGATGAAGTGCTTAAAGGTAGGCATGACAAATTTTCACCCCTACCAGGGATGGATTTGGAATTGAACAATGCAAAGATGGAATTCAATGAATCCAGTGACTTATTTAGGAGAGCCTTTGTAACCAATTTTAGTGATGATGCTTATATTAGGAAAATTTGGGGGAATGAATGGGAGAAGTTTGCTAGACTAAGTAATTTGGAGAATATTTTTAGAAAACCCCTCAAAATCATTTTTAGGAAAGGGCAAAATATTAAGGACTTGTTAGAATTTAACACTGTTTTGGAGGGTAATAAGTGTAACACCAAAAGAAAGGGGAACTTTTAAATGTCGGCCTGCCCTCAAGATATATATATATATATATATATATATATATATATATATATATATATATATACATATATATATATATATATATATATATATATATATATAAATATATATATACATATATATATATATATATATATATATATATATGTATATATATATACATAGATATATATATATATATATATATATATATATATATATATATATATATCACACAGTGCAAGCTATGTGATGCTTTCAACATCAGTAAGATGGAACATAAGTTCAAGAAAAGAATTTATAAACATTCTTATAATATTAAGACCAAAAATGGTACAAACACATTATACAAACATACTGTGGGTTGTAGGGGAAGTAAATTCTCATTTTTTGTTTTAGAAGTTATACCTATGGACATATGAGGTGGGCCTTGGGAGACAAGGATTGAGTATAGAGAAGTTTACTTGTAGGTAACATTGGAAGCCAATAACCCCCAGGGCTCAATGAAAATATTTTTTGGCACATATATTAAAATCAAGGGTGGCTAAGATGTGAGCTTTTATTGTTACATTTTTGTATCATTTTTGTATGAATTTTATAAAGCTGGTTTAATTATATATTTTTTAAAGTTTCTCTTAACATACATTTTTTAAAACATATACTTTTGCTTATATTGTCTTTCTACGACACATATAATTTAAGGATATCTCACTGGGAGGTTAGCACTTAGTGAATGTATTAAACGTTTTTAGGTAATGCATATTTACAATCATCATTTTATTGTATGTTATTCATTGTTTAATGTATGTGTATTATTTGTTTTTATGTGAGAGTGGTTCTGAATAATAGCAACATTTTTTGAGAATATTTAGATAGTTTAAAAGGCACAAGGTATAATTAATCACTTAATTTATCTTGTTTTTTATTGGATACCTGATTTTGACCTAAGTATATAAAATGTGTGCTCTTGATCACTTATTACATCTGAGGAAGTCTTCTGTATAGGGAGGAAAATATAGTGATCCTTTTAAGCGTTTATGTGAATTGATTTAAGTTTTTGTGATTTTAGACTGGAGCTGTTTAATAAATACATTGTGGTTTTAATCCTTTGGCTGTTCCCTTTGTGTGAGCACCTACTTTTGTGATTTTGTGGTTATGCTTTTGTCTTATCTTTATTCCTCTCACAAATGTAGAAAACAGCTTAAATGCTTTCAAAAAACATTATCTCCTCACCAATGAAATAAAGATGTATTCTGTTTTTATTCTCCCTTATCAGAGTGTCTCTAAAGAAATATGACAACCACATGCACCATTGCCTTCCACTGCATATATTGCACTGTGAACATTTATGTGCTAGAGGGAAACATTTCATTATATTCAGTGTTCTTTTGTTTATTTGCTTCCCCTTAAAACTTGTTATTAAATCAAGACAAGGACCATAATCCAGTCATTCCCCTATACAAAAGTAAGAAAAAACATATCAGTTTTTCTTATAACATGCTCTTTTGTCCAGCCTTTCTTCTCTTTTTACATTGCAGTGCCTACATTTCCTAAAACTGAACAAGAAGAAAGAAAAAAGGAAAAGAAATAGGGGCACCTGTTTACTTTAGTATACCTATACAAAAATAACTGAAAAAAGCTTTACTTTATAGCATGCAGTATATGTCATGTATTATAAAAATATTGTTAAGAAAAAAATTGTTTTACTTATACTTAACTCTTTCCTTCCTCTTCTCCTCTCGTAAATGTTCTTCCAAACATTAATGACATGAAGAAGTAGGGCATATGCCTTGGAGTCTTCCACAAGTTTAACAAAGTCAAAAAAGTCCAACATGTCTGGGTTTTCTTGTTCAGTCATACTTCACAAATGTAATTAATACTTTGTAATCCTACTTTTATTCATCAGTTTCTGATTTGCTGGTTTTGTTCCTGTTGATGTCCATCTCCCAAATCCATTTGCTGGTTCATTTCCAACATGTGCCTGGTTCTTTTGGTCAACTCTTGTGCTTTTTTTCTGTCTCTCAAGCTTTTTCCTTTGGAACATTGAAAAAGCTGTCACTGGCATAGTCTATCTATGAGCTTTATTGCCAGAAAAGTAAGAAGCAGAATTCCCTTCTGTTTGATAGCTCACTTTTTAGACAGACTTTTGTTTTTTCTCCTTAGCATGTTCTGCATCAAAAAAAGGGAAAAATAAGGAGGTATAACAGCAAATGTCATGTTGGCATCAATGTGAAAAATAATAATGAGGCACAGTAACAAAGAAGAAATATCACACTGATATGGGTACATAAAGTGGTTGGATCTAATTATAAACTAGGATGACTAATAGAGTATTTTCCTAGCAACTGTACTGACAAAATCAAGATGAGAAATGTTGCAATGTACAACTGATTTATTTTGTTTATTTATTTGCATAGATTTTTTCCTTTATTTATTGCAAAGGGGATAAATACTGAACTTAAAACAATTATCAATGCAATTTTAAGTAAGGTGTTTGTGCATAAATAGATTTAGCAAAATATAGTACAAACTAATGTCAAAAACTGGAGAAATTATTTATGAGTATAATTTATATTACTAAAAATGGTATAAGTACTTGGGAAAGGAATTAGTCACAAAATGGGAGTTCAAGCCTGATATGTGGTGGCTTTTAATGTTATTGTTTAAAATTGGGAAGTACATATTTAAAATGGCGACCTATATTATGAATACTATAATACTTACAGTGTCATAGCACTGCATTCCTTCTACTTCTACATGCAGTGAACATGAGAAGGTTGTATTAGAATTATTTGCGAAGACTGTAGAGGCTGTAAAACTACAAATGTCAAAAAGTAAGAATCGGTGGATAGATGAAAGTGGGTTCCTATTAGAACTTTGAACGCTTGAAATGTCGAACGTCATATGGTCGACACCATATGATCAACATTTCAAGTGTTCGAAGGTTAAGCATAACAGCACCATTCAGTGCAGAATGGAAGAATTTCCCTTTTCTGTACTGAAGTGCAATCTTGGAGTTGGTATATTTAAGTAGGGGGGGTGGGGGGTGTATGAGGACTTGCCCCTCTGCCTGCACCATTAAGGTAAGGTCTTTTTTTGTTTTTTGTTTTTTATTAAATATTCAAACTTTCGAACTTCAATCATATGTTGTCCAACATATGGGATTCAAAGTTTTGAAAGTTCAATTATATAATATAGACCCGATGAAAGAATATCTAGCAAGCCATATAAAAATTGCACAGATTAGCAGAATATAATCAACTGGCAAGGGGACTGGCTAAAGCATTAAATTATATACATGCATTTGGTATGTGTGATGAAAGTATATAAAAACGGTTGTGGGACCTCTTGCATCACTGCAAGTAGGAGGTGAGATTGTGAAATTTCACCCTACAGAAAGGTACCTGTTTTCTAAGTGACTAACAAACTACCTAGTGACAATGATTGACAGACTATAATAAGACAGAATATTTAATAGTGTGTTATTATCTACTATATCAAAAATCTTTGATGATTCTCAGACTAGTGCCCTCCAAAAATGTTAATGTTGTGTAGCTGGACCTAAATGAAATCAATGGCATCTGTCAAGGCTATTTCTGCTCCTCATGCTGGTCTGAAGAAATATTGTTTGCCAGAAATGAGTTTATAATTGATAAGGTATTATAGGAGATGTGAAAGCACACAGTGAAGATAGTATACTATATTCAAAACATATAGATTATACAGTAGGTGACAGTGACTTATTATTTATTTATTATTTATTTTACATTTGGTAACTGGGAAAGTCCGACTGGACACAGGTCCTTTTTTGTCAGAGGCCTGGGGAGAAAAGCTCACATGCAAGATACAAATACCAGATAGAAATACAATTCAAATTACAGTTTGAAAAAATAGAATGCAAAATTAAACAACATAGAATGTACAGTACAGAAATGCAGAAAGTATAACAGTAAATACAGTTGATGAACGGTACAGGTTATAATATATATAAAAAAATGCATTTTATGAGTTATATGTTTTGTGGTCCGAGGTAACCCATAGCATAGGTTTTAGATAGCAACACACTACATACATTTATCTGTATGGGATATGATAAAAGACCTGTTTTGGTTTTACATACTAGCTCTAGGTTTGAGAGATATTATACACTGGAAGTTCTTAGTCTTGTTTATATATAGTAATGCAGAATAAACAAGTAGTTCAGAAATTAGACTCTCAGAATACTGAAATTAGTAGTTTGGTAGATTAGTTGATATAAGTGGGTTAAATAGCTCCAGAAATTGAGGGTGACTTAACCAGAGCTGGAGCAGGAGCATAGCCATGTATCTGCCAGATGAGTTTTTAGCATTTGTTTAAACTTTATTAAGGAGGAATGGGATACTATATTATGGAACAGAGTTTTCCTTTTTTTAGATATGAAGTTGAAGAAGAAGGAATCACCAGCTGTATTGCTGGCTTTTGTTACCTGTAATAGTAATCTATTACTAGAGTGGACTGTTCTATTATTTTAGTGTGGAAGTATCAAATTTTGGAAGGCAGGTTGGGGAAGGACTTTGTGGGCAAAATTCAGTTGATTATAAAGGAGGAGTTGGGGAAGTTCAAGCCAATTAAGCTGTTTAAGAGGTGAACAATGATGTGTTCTAAAAGGAGAGTCTGTGGCAAACCTGGCTATTTTATTGTAGCAGGAATCGAGTTTGGCCATTTCAGTCTTTTTCAAGTTTGTGAGTACTGGGGAGGCATATAGGAGTGTAGATATGAGATGGGTACATGCAATGGTGGATTTAGTCTGTTTAATGAGGAATTCTTTATTTCTATATAGAACACCCAATTTTTATGCACTTTCTTTATGGTCTGGGAGATATGGATGTCAAATTTCATATCACTGTCGATTTCAACCCCTAGAAGTTTAGTGTGAGTAACAGGAGAAATGATGGTTTTGTTCCTGGATATAGTATTGAAGGGGGGGCTAGATGTGCTGGATGTTGTTAGGTTAAACAGTAGAAGTTTTGTTTTGTTAGGGTTTAGAATTAGATTGGAGTTAGTGAGCCATCACTCAGCTGAGAGAAAGGAATCTTGTGTAATTGAATGGAGGTCCTGTAGGGAGGAGGCAGAACAGATTAATGATGATTCATCTGTATATTGGATAACAGAGGCATGAAGAAAGGAGGAATGTAGATTGTTAGTAAAAAGTGAGAAGAGTAGGGGTCCTAGAATGGAGCCTTGTGGAACACCTATTGTAACTGGAAGAAGAGGGGAGAGGTTGTTCTGCCATTGGACAGCCTGCTGTTGACCTGATAAATAACTTTGGAACCAAGAGACAGAGGGCTGACTGATATCAAACTTGGAAAGAATGTGGATATGTTTACTATGTGTGACCATGTCAAAGGCCTTGGAAAGGTAAAGAAAGATATAGGTCACCAAGCTCAAGGTTCAGCAGATTGTACCACACCCCAAGATGCTGACTGAATGTCCCTTAATTGGAGCCATTGCTGTGTTTGTAGCTGCCAGACTCCAGCTGCTTTGGTGCAAGTCACAGTGTTCAAGGATTGATAAATTGTACCTCACCCCCGTAACATGAATTAAGCAATCATTAGCTGGAGGACATTACTGCCTATGTAGCTACCACAATCTAGCTGCGTAGGTGTAGGTAACAGTGTTCTAGGTTTAACATATTTTACCTTGACCCAAGACACTGACTAAGCAACCCTTATCTGGTGTCTACTATTGTCTTTGCATCCACTATAATCCAGCTAACTAGATAGTACACCCTATGTTTTAATTTTTTATATTCTGATAACCTAGTTGTAACTAATTGCATTTCAAGACTTCACTATAGGATAGTGGATGATTATGTTTTACAAGTGATAGTATATGCCTTAATCTGCTCCCTGTCTCTTTCCTTACTTCTGATCATAATCATTGTGTTATTTGCCAGTAATGGCTCAATGCCTATCATTGCCTTTTACTGACATTTCCATGTTGGTATTTTGTATTCCTTATGGCAATGAGACAAAAACTAACTTTGAACTTCAATTAGTTTTGTTCACTGTTATTTTCTTGTTTGACTTTCCCTACTGTCTCTCCTTTAAACTAAGCATACGTGCACTGATAAGCTGCCACTCTGTCTGACAGGAATATTATTTTTATGAAGTATTCACAGGAATTACAAAGAAAATGACAGTAAAACAGAAAGCATCAATACATATATCCCACAATAAAATATTGGTTTATGCCAAATAATCTAACTACATGCCAGTGCATAAAATGTGTAATCAAATTACAAAAACAAAAGCAAAATCAAAAGAAAACTACTTGTGATTTAAAATGAATAGTTGTGTAATGAGCTCATGTCTATATAACTCTATATAGGAGGACTGTACCTTTACAAAACACCCCTTCTCTTAAAAGTATTAATCCAACACTGTTAGCTCAATTTCCTCCCAACTCTATAAAACACCAAAGACCTTTTTGACAATCATTATATTAAAGCACAACATCCTGGCACTGACACTTCCTACTAAACACCACACTTAATTTCCAGCTTTTCTACTTACTCACTAACCCTCTAACCAAATACAGAACCAAACTCATATTTCTCTCTCTATGCCTACATATTCCAACTTGAGTTTCATCTAATATGATTCACATAGAAAAGGATCTTAACCTTATATTAAGGAATGCCTTACTGTGTCTGATGGAACTTCTTTAGTACTATTGTTGCGATTAAGCATTCTATGTAAATCATTAATGACTTCATCGTCAGGCAGTGATTGTATATGATTTATTCCGATCCTAGAGCTTTAGAATTTTTCAAGTTTTTTAATTAGTTTAAACAATTTACATCTCTTCATTTCTTTAAAGTAATTAAATTTTACTCTGTCAAACGCTTTTTACTGTAGCTATTAAGAAAATATTCCTCTTGATTCCTTTCATTTTTATTTGAATTTTTTTTTCAAAACAAGGTTTAAATTATATAAATATTATCAACACTAGTTTCTTCCCCAGTATTTCTATTATTTCTAATGCAACATGTTTGATTTTTAGTTGAAATGGAGGGTAATAACATTTTCATTTAAAGTTTTCAGAGGCTACTTCAATAAGCCATCTAAACTTTGCTGATATATACATTACAGCTTTCTAATTATATCCATATAGCTTTACTGGAAATTCATCATTCACTAAGATTATTTTTTTCTGAATTTCTAGTAACTGATTATTCCATTGTTGGATTTTATTCTTATACTAACTTGAAATCCCGGGAAATAAATAGCATTTTAATATGTTCTGGAAAATAATGAATTTAGTATCAAGTATTTTATTAAAAAGAAGACATGTCTTTCTTTTAGAAACTATTCCCTACATTCTTTCAGTTTTATAAGCTAAGAAGGTATATGTCAAGAGGAAACCCAATCTTTCATTATTTGATTGTAATTTAAAATTAAGACCAGTGTAATCAGATAAAGGAAAAACAGTTGTTTTAAAATAATCCACAAATAACTTCAAATAATAAAGTGCTTTCATCCCATTTCAGAGACTTCATCAGACTGAAATGACAATTGCAAAAAACAGTTTAAATAAAAAAGACTTTAACAATCATGCCACTTAATCATATTATCAATCTTTTAATGATTTACTCTTTAAATAACATTTGGAATTTTCCATATCATTTAGCTCAGGGTAACTGTATGCATTTAATGTCAACTGTCAACAGTATTTTTTTCAACTCAGGTCTTCTTTGGCATAAAACCTGAATTTAAAATTTTAACTTGATCAGTCACAGAAAATATTGAGTCTTACAACATACATTAGCATAGTTATTATAAATATCAATAGCACACATATGCTCATACATCTTAAAATGCAATTCTCTTGTGCTTTTTTCTGTATAAAATGCCTTGCATTTTGTACATTTGGCAGCATATACCTCATAGCTAGACTTATAATTAAAGTTTTGTGATATCTTAATTACTGGCCATTTAAATTCAATGTGGGTGCTCCATGATTAATATGCATGCGTCGACTCTAGTCACTACATTTGTATGTAGCATTTGTTTTACATTATATAATATATAAATTGTATAATCTATTTGGAAACATAGCCTTTAAGTTTCTACTTCTTTTTCATAAATTCAGACAAAGCACCTACCTTTTTAATGTGTCAGGAAAATCAGTGAATATTTTCAATTATCCTTTACCAGAACCTTAATTGCTCTCTCATGCACATATGAAGTAACTTGCATTGCCATTTTGTACATTTGTAAACATATTTATATTTTCAACAACAGAATGATCTAAATCTCTGTACAGTCTATATATAGTCTACTGCTTCTGACAGATTTCCCTTTCACAATATTTATTTTCAAACTTATGGGGTGGATGTTATCAAAACTCAAATAAGCATTGCTACGTACTAGCTTTTCAACAATTTTGAGTAACAGCTGACCCTAGGCTTTGAAAACATCCACGTCTGAAAATTAATAGTATTAAAGCCATAAGCAACCATAAAAATGTTACATGATTTACACTGATTACATGATTTAAATATGTCATAAACATTTCCAAATTATAAAGATCTCCACTCAATATTAAGAAAATATCATCAATATAACACTTGAACAGTAATATGCACAGCAAAGCAAAAAATTTAAAATATAAGCAGATTCCCAGTGAAACAATATTTTTTCATAGCGGGGGCCAGACTATACCCCCCAGACATTCCATTAGTCTGCTTAAAAACTTCCATAAAACTGAAAGAAAATTCTATGATAAAACATTTAAAACGTTCATAATTAATGTAATATGATTGTCATTAAAACATTCATCTATCAATAACCTCCCTGACCATTTCTACTCCAATTTCAATAAAACATAGTGGTAAATAAAGACTGCACAGCAATAGCCTGCAACATGTCAGTATTCAATATGCTGAATATATTTTAACTCCTTATAGAGTCAAAAAGAGAGTCTTTTATGAATTATTTACTTTTTATAACAACTTTTTACAACAGTTGTCCAAATAAATGGCTAGAGCTTCTGTTTTGCTGTGTCCACTGGCAGCAGTTGGTCTTACTGGTTGTTCACTTAGACACTTATTTATTTTGAACATACCAAATATTCACTTCACCCTACTATTTATTATTTGAAAAAATCTAATTTTACATCAATCCATCCAACAACTCATCTATTAAAAATCTATGAATCTATATGCTCTGAAAATCTCACAACAATTGACTATAGCATCCTAATGTTGATCATTTAATATTTCATCCATCTATTCTTTATAATTAGCTGCATTTAAAATGACCAACGCATTACCTTTATTTAACTTATTGATGAGTAATTCTTGTTGAAATACAAATTCCTTAAGACAGCTATTTCATTAGCAGTTAAATTGTAATTCAATATGCCTTTTTCAGTCACCCTTAAAATGCTTCTGTCTTTAAAGGAGGGATGTATGTGTTGAGACAGATTAAATCTTAACTGCTTATGTCCCTGTTACCAAAAGCACATTTCAAGTTGAGATTTCTTTGAAATTCACAAAATGATTAAGTGAATCTTTAACACTAACCTGACTGGCAGGCACAAAAGACCATCCTTTGGTTAGCACTTTCAATTGCAATTTAGAGCACTGAGTGAATAGATTAACAATTTTAATAAATGCATCAAGTGATACACCAGCTATCACTACAGATTCTTCTTGTGAACCTACTGCTTGCTCATTTGACAATGAGTGTTTCTTTTTGGTGGTTCTACTACAAATAGCGCACAGATTTTTGTTCTGGATCCTGTCTCCTGGCACATTGCGATGGGATGAAAATCCTGCAATGCAGTTGGATCGGTTTGATTGTTTTTATCTGTTCTTTGATGCAGCATTCATATTGTAGATTGGCTCATTGTCTGATAAATATAGAGATGTATGTATAGGAAGAGGCATGAAAATGTAATCACATGACTGATTATTGTTAAATTTCTTATTTAAACAGTTTTTGCAGTTGTCATTTCAGTCTGATAAAACATCTGATATTGAACCAAAATGTTTGCTGAATTGATGCAATAAAGTTTTATTTTATAAGTTGTTTTGTGGATTATTTTAAAACTACTGTTGTCTTTTATCTGATTATAATGCTTTTAATTTTAAATTACAATCCAGTCCTGAAACATTGGATTTCTGTTGACATCTGCCTGCTTATTTTATAAAATTTAAAAAATTTAAGGAAAAGTTGTTTTGTGGATTATCATGAATTTTAAAGCTTTGGGTCACTTTTGAAAAGTTTTATTTTTTAAACTGTTTTAAAATAATTATTGTATTAAATGTATACTATTACATACATATATTAGTTCAATGCCAAGGTTCCAAACACAAAGGTATAAAGAGTGAAAAAGAAATACACATGCTTCATTAATTCAGTTAGATCCTTCAAATGCAGGCTCATTATCCAACTTCTCAAAAATGTATCCAATGCTGAAATCCTGTGTTCTATTACTAGAATATTATTAATTTTATCCATCACTCTATTAAAGTCCTCAGCCAAGACTAATACCCTTTGGAATTGCCTAGCAAGGAATTAACAATTTGATAGCTTTTGCTCATCCATACAAGGTATCTAATGTGTATTGTTAAATGTACGCATTTCATGCTGTAGTTCTCTTGTAACTATAAAGAGCAATTTGTTTTATCATTAAAGATTGATATTAATCTTGGCATCACAATGTTTTTCTTCGATAATATAGCCACAATTTGTTAAATAATTAAGGTGATAATAATTCAAAGCCCAAGGCATTTAATTTAACTGTCTTTCAGCCAAGTGACAAATGCATAAAAATGTTAGTTGTATATAATTTAAGAAACCTAAATAATCCACTTCTTTTCTAGTTATTATTTAGACAATTTATCTTTAAAGAAATGATAAATGTATAATCTAGAAAAAGGCTATTAACATTTGAGATAAGCAATAACACTGACTGCAACAACTCTGTAGGTATTATAAACTCATAGAACACCACTGATTTGTCTAACTATGCTACTACTTAGAGTTAAGAGCTAGAATCAAGGTCCAAATAAACATATTATCTCTGTAATTTATCTCTATAATTTCTGCATTAGTAACTGTATTTAGAGCACAACCTAGAGCTGTTTACTGAATTTCCTGTTTGCACTTATTTTTAAAATTGTTTTTTTCTCAAAACTTGCATTTTATCTGTCTTTGGCCTAGCACTCTTGTGTGGGGTCATTTACTGCACTGTTATAACTTGTTGATACTTGTGAACCTCTGCTATCTCTGAAAAAACAAAAACAAAAAAAATTTTGCTTTTTTCCCACTTTTCTGAGATTTAAAAAATTTCAGTTACAGGCTTGCTGTTCTTGAACTGTTTGTAAGTTTCTTGGAGGCCATTTTTGCTTGGGCTAAAGGGAAGTCTCTCTGTTGATCAGTGACAGTGAAAAACATTGAGCAGCCTGCCTGCCCCTGTGGGAGTGGTTACTGACTTGAAACTGTAGTTTAATTGGCCATTTTGGGTCAATTCCAAACTCCTTCATCTTCCTCTCTTAAAACCTGGTTGCCTCATGGTTTTGGCATCTTTTCAGGCTTGTTGGCTGTTGGTGAAGCACCCACCAAGAGGAGAAAATGCTGAGAGAAGAAAGGAGCCACTTTTGAGATTTTAAGTATTTTTCCTCTGTTTATTTGCTAAGTTTTTCTGCATAGCCACCTATTTTGAGCATTTTCTGGCTTGTTAAACTTGATTTCTGCATTAGTAACTGTATTTAGAGCACAACCTAGAGCTGTTTACTGAATTTCCTGTTTGCACTTATTTTTAAAATCGTTTTTTTCTCAAAACTTGCATTTTATCTGTCTTTGGCCTAGCACTCTTGTGTGGGGTCATTTACTGCACTGTTATAACTTGTTGATACTTGTAAACCTCTGCTATCTCTGAAAAAACAAAAAAAAAAAAATCTTGCTTTTTTCCCACTTTTCTGAGATTTAAAAAAGTTCAGTTACAGGCTTGCTGTTCTTGAACTGTTTGTAAGTTTCTTGGAGGCCATTTTTTGGTTGGGCTAAAGGGAAGTCTCTCTGTTGATCAGTGGCAGGGAAAAACAGTGAGCAGCCTGCCTGCCCCTGTGGGAGTGGTTACTGACTTGAAACTGTAGTTTTATTGGCCATTTTGGGTCAATTCCAAACTCCTTCATCTTCCTCTCTTAAAACCCTCTTTTGCACGGTTTTGCACGTTTTTGTGCATAGCGCAACAGCGGGCAGCGCCGCCTAATTGGGTTTAAACTATTCCTGGCTCCACAAAGTCTGCTGTTCACTTTTTCCCTTAGAACTGCTCTATCTCTCAATTTAAACACCATATTCTCATTCTAAGGCCCTTCACTGGTCCAATTAAGTAATCCTACAAGTTAGCACTATTAAACCATAAGCACTACTTACTCTTATACTCTCTACGATTACCCTGTCCTCTATTGGTCTGTCTTAAATTCAGTTTCCCTATATTACTCTAGCATGTCCAAAGGTCAGTCAATGGTTTCCTCTCCAGTCCAGCTGGTGAATCTGGGAATTTTGAGGCAATGTTACAACTGTCTCATGTACATGGACAACCCTCTCCTCCTCCAAACAGGTTCAAATATATGTGAGAGATGCAACTATTTAGCCAAACTGGAGGCTGAGCTCTCTCATCTCAAAACTGGTGTAACCAGTCAGGAGGAGAAGGTAACCTCACACAACACAATTCCAGTATCACATAGTCCCACCACATCAGCAAACCAAACACATAAATACACAAAAACATACTCGAGGCTCTAAATAAAAATCTACCTAAGCAACAGAGACCTCCAAAGCAGACATCCAAGCAAACGCTACCTCAAAACAAAACACGCACAACACATAGCCCACAAAGTCAGTGTGCCAAGCAGCCACAGCCCTTAAGGCTGAGTAACACACCTGATACTCTTGTAATAGGTGGCTCTATTGTCAGACACACTGACGTCCCGCTCACCAGGCTGAATAAAGAGAAGGTCACGGTGAGCTGCCTGTCGGGTGCTAGGATCCGCCACATAATGCAAGCACTCAGGTCACTCTAAAGCAAATACAAATATGACTCAGTCATTGTACATGCTGGTGTGAATGACCTGAGACGTACCTCCCTGGACAACATGAAAAGAGACATAGAGGAGCTCTCTGATCATGTAGCCCAGGCTGGTATGACCCTGACCTTGAGCAGCATCTTACCCTCACCTAGAATGATGCCACAGTACAAAGACAAAATTATCTATTTTAACAATTGGCTAAAATTTTGGTGTCATTCAAAGGGGATCCAGTGTCTGTCAGCCTGGGATGACATGCTCGACAAGCCACGTTGCTTTGCTAGGGACGGCTTGCACCTGTCACCACTGGGCTTTCGGATATTGGCAAAGGCTCTTGCCACCCCCATAGTGCCTTTTTTAGGCAAGGCTCAAAAGTCAAACCCACCCCCATAGACAGCACAAGGAACAAGAAACTAAGGGTAATGCTGCTTAATGCAGGAAGTCTTAACCTCAAGATGTATGCACTCGAAGCTCTCCTCAGTATGGAGAACATCAATATCTGTGCAGTGACAGAAACCTGGTGGAAGGCTCCAGAGAGCACCCCAGCACTACCAGGCTATACCTCATATCATGCTTTTCGGCCCCAAAACCCAGACTGAACCATAAAAGGAGGGGGAGTTTCCATATTTATCAAGGATATCCACACCTCCAGGTTAGTGGCATTGCACAAAGTATCAGAGACCATCCATGTGCAACTAACAGTGGGTAAGACTGCTTTTCAGTTTATATCATCCTACAGACCACCCTCTCAAAGTCAGGAATCCCACTCGGCTTTCCTGAAAACATTGGAGAACATGAAGATCTCTCCAAACACCATTATACTGGGTGACTTCAACTACCCAAACATTGACTGAGAGCACTACTCAAGCCCCAGCACCTTAGCCCAAAGGTTCCTGGAAATTATAAACTCAAATGCTATGGAACAACTAGTCACCACTCCCACAAGTGGGGACAACATACTAAACCTGATCATTACCAACATGGGGACTCTATGCTCCACACCAGAAGTATATCCCTCATTGGTAAGATCAGACCATAAATTAATTTCACTGGATGTCCACATCCCGACCCCACCCCCAGCCCAGAAAACCACAGTGAAAAACTTCTCAAAAGCGAACTTCTCACTTCTCAAAACCGAAGTGGAATCCTTCAAGGCCCCAGGGCCAGTGGAAACTATGGCCCAGGCTGCAGAATCCTATATAAACGCATTCTGCGGACATCTCCAAGAATGCATGGATCATGCTATCCCAAACAAAACCAAGACCCAATCATCCAAAGGCAGGCATCCAGTCTGGTGGACCCCTGCCATAAATAAACTGTACAACAGAAGAAGGAAGCTACTACATGATAGAGCAAAATCCCTAATAGGGAAGGCATCTCTGATCAGTACAAGCAAAAAATTACGATCCCTCATAAAATCCTCCAAGGCCAGCTTCGAGAGAAAAATTGCACAGGACACCAAAGACAATCATAAGGCTTTTTCAGTTATGTTAGGAACCTGGGATGCAACTCCCAGACTTGTTCTGAGTTGATTCTAAATGACAAAAATACACTGAACCCACAGACATCGCCAATATCCTGGCAGACAGGTTCAGTGCAAACTTCTCCACCCCCCCAAAAGAGCAAGTATCTATCCCGGCAGAGGGCTGCCTCCCAAACATCTCTGATGCTCAGGTGAAGGCTGCCCTCTCCAAAGCAAAAACACTGCTTCCATGGGACCAGATGGCGTCCCAGGTTGCATCCTACATGAACTCCAAGAGGAACTAATCCCTCAAATAAAACAGCTATACAATCTCAGCCTCACTACAGGATATGTGCCCACAGAATGGCGTACAGCAACAGTGGTCCCACTCCACAAAGGTGGAGCCTCTACGGACCCTGGAAACTATCGCCCCATAAGCCTGACTAGCTTAGTCTGCAAGGCTATGGAGAGGATCATCATGGAGCTCATAAACAAAGACATTGGGGACCTACAGACACTAGCTCCTACCCAGTTCGGCTATGTCAAGGGCAGATCCTGCCTTTTGAACCTGGTTGACTTCTTCGAAACAGTCACCAAAGCCATAGATGAAGGGAAGGTAGTCCACACAGCCTATCTGGACCTTGCAAAGGCATTTGACACAATACCCCACTCGGGCATCATAGATAAGCTATCCAGCTTAAATATAAACCCCTATGTCACAAGATGGGTTGCAAACTGGCTCAAAGACAGAACCCACAGAGTGAGAGTTGCTGGAGCCATGTCAGACTCAAAATCTGTCACAAGTGGTGTCCCACAGGGTTCTGTCCTGGGACCACTCTTGTTCGGTATATACTTTTCCGAGGTACAGGCAAACATGGGAGGACTATGGCTCACCAAGTTCGCAGATGACTGCAAACTGGGCGCCATAATCGACTCTCCAGCTGACACAAACATCCTTCAAAAAGGTCTCACAGAGACATATAACTGGTGCCAGCGCCATGGTTTAAAGCTAAATGCCAAAAAATGTATAGTCATACCCTTTGGCAAAAACAATGTGCCCACAAATTACCACATAGGCGGAAACCCATTAAGTACAGAGAAAGTTATTAGGGACCTGGGGACCCAAGTTGATAGCAATCCTCCTTTGAAAACCACATTGCCAAAGTGGTTAGAAAGACCTTCTACATAGCCCACCTCATCACGAAGGGTTTCACATCTAGATCAAGAGAGGTAATCATGCCCCTTTATTCATCCCTCATCAGGCCCATCATAGAATACAATGCCCCTTTTGGGATGTACCTTACCTGACACCTGCAGCAATTAGAAAGACCCCAAAAGTATCTCACCAAGAGGATCAAGGGTCTCAAACAGATGCCATATGCTGCTCGGTTAAAAAAACTCCAGCTCTACTCAGTTGCATACCGCCTACTTCGAGGCAATCTATGCCTGACATACAAAGCTATGTCAAATCCAGAATTAATGGACATGCTCCACCTCAGTAAATCTAAATCCCTTAGAGCCACACACTTGAGGGGCTTGAACCTCAGCACAGAAATAAATAGAACTTGTTGGCGGGATAGGTTCATAACCCAGAGGCTCCCTTCGCTCTGGAATAGAATTCCAGTTCATGTGAGGCAGAGCTCCTCACTGAATCTCTTCAAGAAGAATCTCGATAGGTGGATGAGGGATCGTAGGTTTGTCCCAGGGATTACTCCTGTGTCACTATTAGACAGAGGCACAGTAAACTAAACCTTAAAAAGGGCGCAGTATACTCAAATCAAGGGGTGGCGTAAGCCATACAGAATCGGGCTAGGCTAGCCTAGTATGAACTTATGAACTTATGAACCTATGAACATATATAATAGGGTATAGCTAGCATATCAAATTCAGATCTAAAATATATTTAGTTATCTACCTATCTCACTATAATCCTTTTGTTTAATATAATACATGTGGAAATAAGAAAAATAAATCTACTAATGTCAGAGAAAAGGAAAAAAATATGTATAAATATTAAATACAAAGATATAAGTTTGATATACACATCTTACAGAGGCAAATGGTCTGTTATTGTATTTATTTCTTTTTTGTTAACTAACAAATTTGCTCATATGTCTTGAAAACTATAATTAACATGCTATATTGAAAATGCTTATGAAAGACCTATAATAAATCTTTATCAGAATGCATAATAAAGTAGATTTATATAAAGGATCAAAGGTCAATGATAATTTAAAAGTTTTATTTGCATGATAGCAGTAGGTACATATTTGTTGTTAATGTGTTGTACTGTATGTTTATTATACCCCTCTTATAGCTGGTTGTTTTTCTTTGGCCTTGCTCATGCTCTCTCTCCATCAAATGTGTATCATTGCTAATAAAACAGTAGTAGGGAGGATACCGAAAAAGTAATTATTTAGAATTAGCATTTCATTTCCTAAGCAAACATCAATATACATGAGTAAATGCTTCAAGAAAGGAAAGAAAACAAAACAAACCTTCAAAATAAAATGAACGAGCTGGTAATAGATTATACCAAACACATAAGTTATATCAAATAATGAGTTATAAAAAAAATCCATTCAGATAGTGACTGAATAGTTATGGAATCAACATATTCATTATATATCATATATTAAACCAGATGCCAGTTAAATCATATTTCTGTTATATTTAATCAATAATCAAACACTTAATTATCACAAAGGTCCCTTTCTCACTTTCTAACCATATTTGAAGTTATAGCTTATTCCATCAAAACATGTCATAAAGAACAAGTTTAACAAAATTAATGTTCATTTAACTAGAAAGGAACAGATCCCTGAGGAGCCTGTTCCCATAAATAATGGAATTACTAATCAGAATCATATAGTATACAAACAGCAATGAAGTTTCAAATCCAGACACAGAAAAAAATCTGTTAACAGCCTATAGCCCTAATTCTTTAAACAATACAAAAAATAAAAATAAATTGCTGATTACACTAAAAATGCACATTACATATATGTAGTATTAGCAACTAGTGATAAATTGACCACTCTATTACATATACCCAGTATTAGAGGGTAGTGAACATGTGAACAATTCATTACATTTAACAAGTAATGAACAATTTGTTATATATACCCAGTATTAGCAAGTAGTGAACAACTGAACAATTTACTGTTGAGTGTAGCTCTTAGTTCAAAATTTTATCAACACTGTATATTTACAGTAGAAGCTGTTATATTTACAATAACCTACATAATTTATGTTTATGCCTGTCTATATATATATTCATATATGCTTAGAGTTAAAAATGTCAAAAGCACATTTGGTTGTTGAAAATTTTTTTGGTGGTAAAAATTACTGAATGCTCAAAATGTCAAAAGGTATTTATTATAGTGTTTGTTGCTAGGATTATGAAATTGACTGACTGAGAAGGTTATAGTGGGTGACGCGTGTACATGAATTCAGGGATTTTAGGGTTAAGTTTAGGGTTAGGTAAGGGAATACTTTTACTGCTTTGCATGTTTGGTGTTGCGTGTACGCGCATGTGTGTGTGTGTGTGTGTGTGTGTGTGTGTGTGTGTGTGTGTGTGTGTGTGTGTGTGTGTGTGTTCTGTGTCCTTTTCTCTTGTGCAGTGGTACTGTTAGGGAAAGGGGTTTTAGTAATATAATGTGTAGGATTAGGAACAGGGTTAGCACACATAAGGAGGGCAGGGGAGGCCTTCCTCAGTGAAGCACTTATGCACAGTGGGCAGCAAATGTATACCCATGATCTTAATTATACAGTTGCAGAACAGCATATACACTCCCAGGGAAGACTTTAGACAAAATATACACTACACAGCATTAGCTGGCAGCCTTCACCCATCTCTACCAGTCTTCACAGTTCATGTGCTTCAAAATTCAGCAAACTCCCACCATCTTGAAAAGTCATTTATTAGGGAAAACTATCAAACACAGAAATATTCCAAAAATGAAAACAAACAACAAAAAACAGTAATTCCATTAAAACATCAAACACCATTTAATTATTTATAGGGAGTCAGGAAGGTGCTGCAAATTAATACTCTGTACAGTTATAACAGCAAAAAACAACTGAAATTCAAATGCATTACTTGATCAGGAACAGTAAAAGATATCCAAAAGGAAAAACATAATATTCGAAAGGAAGTGAAAGCATAAACTCCACAAATAGAAAATGAAGTAGTAGAACAATCTGAAAGTGAATTACATGAAGTCAAATCAGTCACCATAGCAAAGGAAAGCAGTAACTCAGCCTAGGCATCAGATAACATGAACATAAATACAGTAGAAAGTCTCTGCCAGGTACTGTTTACTGAAAAAAAAGTGTACAAAAATAAAACACTGAATGAACACAAAAGCATATTAACATAGAAATGAAACACACAAAAATTACCACATAAATCCAGTTGAACAGAGGCAACAAGGATACTATGAGCAATGCTAGATGAAGAAAAACAATGAGCTGCATGAGAAAAAAACCTGAGATAGTCAGGCATGACTACTGAAGTGGGTAGGAGAGTGGCACAGAATCAAGAAAGGTAGAAACAGCTGGCACAGCACCCTGACCCCATCAAGAAAAATGGGATGAAGATGATGATGATGATGGGGTGGAGGACAATTACTGCTTACATATGCTTTTTCCAGTTCTTGGGAGTTGCCATCAAAACAATTACTTTTCTGAATACTTTTGAGGTTGTTCTAACTGTAAATTAGTATACATGTTTATGAAACACTGTACTAGTACTACTGACATTTAAGCCCTTCATCTAGACTCATTCACATGCCAGAGCTCAGATGACATATTATGTAATGTTAACACCTGTTTATAAACGACAGTATGCACTAGTACATGAAATTTGACAAACAGCCCCTTAAATAATTAGCCAAAAAATTTCACACTATAATTCCTCACAAAAAATGGTCTGAGAAATCAAAATGCACTGCAAAACATATAATTATCATACATAAATGACTAATTGCCAAATTCAGACTTAAAAAAATACAGATATCCATTTTATTAATGCAGTAAGACACTTGAGGGGTGTTGTGCAGTTATTATTGCTCATTCTTTGGGTATGTGCCTGTGTGTCTGTGGGTGTGTGTGTGTGTGTGTGTGTGTGTGCGTGCATGCGTGCGTGCGTGCAAACACACACACACACACACACACACACACACACACACACACACACACACACACACACCATTATAATACTAGCTTCCTTTTCTGGCTATAACTGAAAGGGTGTGGCTTATGTGTACCTTGCTGTCAACACAAACTTTTCTCTTATGACCATATTACAGACAGTACATTAAGCTCTAACACAATCTAAAAGAAGCACGGTGCAGAGGCCATCACTGCAAACAAAGAAATAAGTGCAAAATGTGTAATAGCTAATAACTAATAACTAAAACTGGCAAATAACCTGCAGTCTACTGATGTAACTTTAATATAGCAGCAAGCATAAGATAAATAAAATTATGTATTTATCATGGCCAGAAAGCGACTTTTATGGACCAGAATCACCTCACTGTTAGCTAGATAGTCAGCCTGTTACATAAATATAAAACAAGGACTAGGAAATACTTTACAATTTACTCCAGAAGCCATACAGCATTGCAACTTATTAGTCCCAAAGCTATTTATAGCACTGTAAATATGCAATTAATAACAGAACACAATTTTACATGTATATCACTTTTAGTTCAGTGAAGTTAACAGGATGTATGTTGCTCATTAAACCCTAGTGACACCTCCAGGCATTTCTCTTGGATCGGCCTAGTGATGCCTTTAGGTGTCTGATACTACGTGTTCATATTTATATTAATATTTGCAAAACTGTGTTACATACAAGGAACTAAAAGTTCTAATCTTCAGACATACAAGATGGACAACACAGCTAAGCCGCTGCTTTACATCTGTGTAGTACAGCTAAAGAAATATTAAATTTTGCACATATATAGTTCATTTATATTGTCATCATTTTCAGACATCTCTAAATATCTTAGCAACCAAGCAACACAGACAGAACTTCATAGCCTCATAGGAAAGCTTACACCTGGATGAACAAAATGATCCTGACACTATATGTATAGCTTGACTGACAAGTGATGTAGTGAAATTTGTTTGCAAACATTACAAAATTAATATTTACTGTGTTTGTACTGATTTATAAAATGCAGTTGAAGACCAACACTCTATTGAATATTACCAATCAACTTGAGTAGAATGGTTTGCCATTTACACTTCTTTAGTAACATTAATTTTTCTAACAATGAACATTTATTTGAACTATGAAGATGTGACTTGATTTTGTCAAAAAGTTCAGAATGCAACTACTGGAAGTTTGTTCAGAGTTCCAATGGAGGGAATGACTTAGTAAGAAGCATTCAACAATGTCAACAATTTATGAGAAAGCAAAACCAAAAGCAGTCATTGTAAAATACTTTTCTTTTGCAAATCATCCTAATATGACATAAGACATTTCCAGGCATTCAAAACTGCAGCCAGCAACAGCACATGCCCTTCTGTCAAGCCTTCCTACAGCATGACCACATTATCGAAGCCCTGTTGTTGACCTCCTCATTAACTCATTTATCATTCACTGATTTCTCTGGCATGAGCACTGGTGAGTGGCAGCAGCTATGTGTGGCCACATTGTGGGTGTTGGCCAGAAGAGGGCAATCTAGCTTTCTGTTTCTCTTCCGATCCAAATTTTCATCTTAAGAGAGTCTGTTTACAGAGATGGGCATATACATGTACAGGCTCTGATCAAGCAGCTGTCCCTCAGATGGAGTTTTTGTAACCGCTCCAGAAGCTAGTGTGCAAAATACACCATCTCCTGTCCATGGTAGAAACAATTTCTAAGCAGTTCTTGTTTACAATGCCATCTTTGCTTTAAACCTATTAAAATCAGTGACTACTTTCAAGGCTTAAGATTAGAGGGCATTTTACCAGGGACTGGGTGAGCTCTATGAATGCAGTTAGGTCACAGGTCTCATAATGCAAAATTTTATCAAATACTACACTAATTTCTCAAGACTATCAGATACTTTTCCCTTCAGGCAGACCAAAATGTCATACATTATTAAATCTATTAAAATTCTTAATACTTGTTTGTTTGTGTCTTTCGGCTTTTCCTGGTTAGGGGTCGCCACAGCGGAACTCCAGTCCGCTAATGATTGGCAGTTGATTTTTACGTGCAGAGTTATAATTCTTAATACTAATTATCTTTATAGCTTCATAGGCCATGTATGTTCAGTAGACTACAAGCCTATATTCACTTTATTTCTAGTCAACATGGTCTCTGACTGTGATGTAATACTTTCTAAGTCTCTATAGACAAAGAGAAAGAAATGGGGGGGGATCCTAAACCAAAGACCAGCACTGGTAGAGTTTTTAGTAGCATCTAGAACAGAAGCTGCCATTAAAAAAGAATAATCAGTGGAGCATATAAAATATTGCATGTTAACAATAAGAATCAATCAGAGAAGGTTATAAAGGATTGGGAAGAGAGATTGGATAAGCAATTCACAAAGAGACAATGGGAAGATATATGTACATCTCCCAAATATGCAACAAAATCTAGAAGATTTAGGAATTTTGCTTGGAAATTTTTACATAGATATTTTATACTCATAGTACACTTCAGAAAAGATTTCCTCGAGTAGACAGCAAATGTTGGAGGTGTGATAGAGAAGAAAGAGGTACTTAGGAACATATTTTCTGGGAGTGCAGTGGGTTGGCAGACTTTAAGGATTCCCTCTGGGATGCACTATTGGAAATGCTGGGTGGGTGGACTGGTGTGATGAGGGAGATGATTTATCCGAGCTATGATACAGAATCAGAATTGCCTAGGCATGGTAAGGCCTCACTGTGTCTAATTATGGTGGCTGCCAAAAAAACAGTTATTAGAAACTCAAAATCTAGATCAACTATATTAGAATTAGTGAATATAGTAACAGAGATAAAACAACTGGAACTGAGATCTTTAGAAAATGGTAGGAGAAAACTACACAGGAAAAATTGGGAATTGTGGGAACAATACATACAGGGGAGGAGTGAGGCTTAAAAAAAGGCAGGACTTAAATGAGCTATGTAATGTTTGACTGAAAATGATTGGGTAGATTATAAGTGATGTATAATGTTTGCAACTGCGAGTGCGTCAGCATGGTTTGTGATGGAAAATGCTTGCAACTAGGATTGTGCTGATGTGGTTTGTTTTTATTTATATAAATGTATGATTGCTTATGGTGTATGTGATGGTTTAATAAAGATGTTTCTTGTTTAAAAAAAGGGACAGGGACTGAATAATTTATGTACTGTTGCTTAGGTTATATGATATATAGCAATATATGTAAAGCATAATGTTTGTTAATATTAATTTATTAATACAGTTTGATTACTTTTGTATAAATACAAATTTGCCTATGTCACAAGTGATAAAGGTGTTTACAAAAAAAAAATTATGTTAATGCTTCTTAATTTCACAAAGCTGCACATGCTCAGCTTGGAGGCCTGAAATCTATCTTTCTTCTTAAGTTCCATTAGGTGCCAGAGTTCTGATGGCAAAGAAGTAGACTTCCACCAGGCTTCCAGTCATCCATCAAGGTGCCATTTTCTTGATCCTCCTGGAAACCACCTGTATTGCTTGTGTCACATTTCACCACAATCAGCTTATTTCACAGCGCATAATAGTCACATGACTGACATTTAATACAACTTTAGAGTTAACAAGGCCAACAGTACTTTTAGTGATCACAACTTGTTTCATGTCTTTGCATTGCTTTTATCATCGCTTCACCATGTTTCCATCTCTACATATAAAATACTATCCCAAAATATGTGCATATATATCAGTTACAGAAAAAAATCTGAAAAAGTATTTATTTTACAGGCATGTTTTTGGATCTCTTGCTTGTTGTGTCATTTGCCATGGTGTCTTCAGTGACATATAAAAGTGATCATGGTTCACAATGGTCTATGGAAGCATTCAGCATGGCAGTAACGGAGGCCTTCTCCTCTAGCCATTTTCTTCTTAACAGACACAGATGAAGAAGCATCTGACGTTTCTCTATTTGATGGGACCTGCCATAATTTAGAGATAAATGGCTAGTTCCACAGCTGATCCTTTATCATAAACTTCTTACTGGTTCTACATTTAATTAACTCTGTGGTTCACCTTTACTTTCAGATTAATCTGTTCATGTACATTTTGTTTGTCTTTTCCATAATGTGACTTTTTATTTTAAAACTCAAACTCTACCTTAGACATTTTCATATGAGAGGTTTCCCAAGACAGTCAATTAATCTTGTCTGAGTGGAACAGAACTTATTTTATCTTTATTCTTAACATCCTTTCACAGCCATTGAGATTATCCATATTGACCCAATCACTTTCGCTATTTGAGGGCACTGGAGAGAGAGATGTGAGCTAAGATTTGCATTATCATGCAGAGGAATTAAAATAATTTTTCCTATGTTTCTCCTTCTCCACAGTGGTTTTCAGGCACACTGCTGAAACACAGCCTGCAATACTGACCCAGCTGTGCAGGTACGCACATCCATAATGATCTGATATGGCACATAATATTGTTTGGTAAGCCAGTACCTGATTCCCTCATACCCAGGGTGGGTGAGCTATTGTCTTACACTCACTTCTACCCTTCCTGGCACCTCCTATAACACATAGGTACGTTAAATGAGCTCTCACAATTGTGACCGTAGTTTGGGCTCCTAACATCTGTGCCATGAAGCTGGGCTGTTCAGATTTTACTTTAACTTATAAAAAGTTATAACTTGGAAACATGTCAAATGTACACTTCAAGGCACAATCACAATTAACAAGCATTTCTCTCAGACTACTACATAATAAACTAAAACCTTCAAATTTCACACTAAGTGTTTAATCACAGATCCCTAACTCTGCCAATGATCTTCCTGACCAGTGTACTTTCTCCTTTCCTGTTTTCTACTACTCAATAACCACTTTTCAGTTTTCATATTCTTCAGAAAATTAATGTTAATACAAAACCTTGGATAGCTTTCTCTCTTTGTCTTGATATTTTATATCTATTGTTTTGAAGAATCCACATTCCTCTAAATGCATAATACCAATATCATCTTCTTAAACCATTTGTTCAGATGAAATCTCAGTGTATGTTTAAATACTATAATGTATTTTATTCAGTTGTAGCTCTGTGATGTTAACCACAGTATCTGCCTACCATATTAATAACTCTGAATTTTTTTTATAAACCCTTGTACGGAATATGTTTTTGTACTTTCTGTATTGTTTTGTAAGAACTTTTTGTCTGTGGGTCTCTGCTGAAACAGGTTTACCCTAGTCTGACTTTCCCAGTCAACAAGTGCAAATAAACAAACAATACATTTTAAATCTTGAAGTTTTACTTTTCAGACAGCTCCAGTAAGTTAATGAATGCTTATATCTTTCTAGTGCCATGTTTTCAGTTTTGTTCTTTCAGAATCATGTTTCTTATGGAAGACAGTTACATGGAATAGGAATTATTCCTTCCAGTTGGTCAGTTTTTATAAGACAAATGGCCCCATCTAGTCCAGCTGTCTCAAAGTAAATAGACAAAATGGATATTTATTTTGCCTGATGCCATAGACATGTAATATTCTATTGCTTGTTGTTAGCTTTAATCAGTTAATGTTTATTTTCTCAGCAGTTATTATTGATCCTATACTTATTTCCTGAAGCTCTTCAAATTGCTTGGGATTTTGTTTTCATTTAATGGAAATGAGTCTGAGAGAGTCCAAGAAACCTGAAAGCTACTCTTCTCCATTGTTGAGACTAATAAATTCTAATAGCTGGCCTTGTTTTTCAGATTTACTCTGTTTTATTTTTCCTGCTAAACAGCCGTGAAGTAGTTGCATACCATTGATTCCTTGCTGACTTACAAATCCTCTTAGTGTGGATTATTCAGCTGGGCTTTTATTAAGATTCTGTTCCAGAATAAGTTGATTCCTTTCAGACTTCAGGAATCTGAAAAGATGTGCATTTGTCTTAATATCAGTCATTGTGTGAAGGGATAACAGACCTCTTAAGCTCCCTCTATATTTTATTTTGCTCTACTTTTAAATGCTTAGTTACTGAAGCTAGCTACAAATGGATTTGAATTAGTATACTATGTTCCTGTTTTCCTGATAATTTGTAGTTTATAGTGTTATTCTTATAGTTTTTTACTGGATTTGACTTTTGACTTGGTGTTTGTTCATCTTATTGATATTTTTTTTGAGATAATTAATTTCTGCTTATAGCGTACTTCATTCTCAGTTTTTTATGCATTTTGTTGTCATTTTACATACTGACATTTATGTGCCCATGGGCCTATAGCTGTCTTATTAGCCCTGCTGCATTAATAATCTTAGCCAGAATCATTAAAAGTCTATATAAAAAGAAAACATATACATTAACAAGTGTTTAATAATAGATGGCTATAGCCATACCATTAGAAGTGAATGTATTTATTTTTTTGTTTCTGAGATGCTGTTATGCTAACCAGTTGTAGCTAATCTACACTGCAGGAGATCATACCAACAGGTCAGCTTGAGGAAGAAGCATGCAGATAAGTAACAACATAACTGAAACAAACATTCATTGTGGGTACAGCTTTTGTAACTCTATTTAGGACTGCTCCACCATAACTAATATTGAGAATGGAAAATGTCCTAACATGCGCATTCTGATTAGAAGAATTGAAAGTATCCAAACTTGCCCCTCATCTATGGCTGAATGGAGCTGAAAATGCAGTGGTTTTAAACCAATCTAGTTCAGAGCAAAGCAACCGTCATGTTGTACATGACAACAGACTTTCTCTATTTCTATAATCATGTTCTCTACTACATGCTTTTAGGAAAACAGCTATTTCTGTGTTTCATCAAGGTCTCTCCATTTGGGTTCTGCATGCATCTGCTGAAGGACATTTTTGGAAAATTGCTTTATATTTCCAATTGGAATCCTTCTGATATTACTATGGACTGTATATCAGGATTGGGTTATCTCTGTAACAGGATCATAGCATCATCTTCCATACCCAGACATTCAGACCCCAACATTCCTCCAAATACCTCTGCTCTACTGTGGCCCACTATATCTGAGACCAGGTACACTAAATAAATACAAGTTGTCATTGTTTGTGTGTTAAACTGAAATTGCTGTGCTCCAGCTCAGCTGCTTGTTTTTGCAGGTCAGTGCATTTGCTACTTCCTAGTCTCACTCCCTTTATTTTCCAGACTTCCACAGACTCTGCTGACAGGGTTTTACTACTGAAACCCAAATGCAAAAAAACAATGTACCACAATGGGAAAAAATGAATGCTCAAAGCAACAAGAGCAAACAACTAAACTGGAAGTCACCCTTGAATATAACGCAACAGTCGCACCAATTAGAAGAACTGCCAAACACAAAGTGCACGATTAGAAATTACACTGGCCATGGTCTGCAATGGAAAACTGCAGTCAGTGTTCTAATTTTCGAAATCTTCAGTCTCAGCCACCTGACACTTGAGGAAAAACAGCTCAGTGATGTTTAGAGAAGCCTATGTAAGGATTTTGTTTATATGATCAAACTTACTTAATGCTGAACCAAATGTTTAGACAGAAATAAGCTTGAACATACATAACATCAAATGATGACTTAAAGAACAAATGAGTGAAACATCGAAAAAGGAAAACAAGTTCCTTTCCTGATGTTTACAGTAAACTGCCACCATAACACTAGATTCCAATTTGTCTGAATAGACGTAGTGATATGGGAAGGGTTTTTTACAGTACAGTGTGGGATTAGGGTGGGGGATGAGGCAGGAATAGAGTTAGTGCACATCACTGAAGTGAGCAGGCAGGTTTTATATATACAGAGAGAGTCAGAGAGAGAAAGAGAGAAAGAAAAATATGTCTATACACAGGCTTCCTATGAAAACGTCAGGAGTCAAATTTTCAAACATCAAACATTGTTGTTCTCCTTGCCACCCCAGAGCCCCCTAATATGGGTGCAAGCCCCACACCCCTCAAACTAAGCTGTACCAGCACTGAAATCACCATACTTTGAAGAAAAGTGAATATTCTGAAAGATGACAGAATTATATGTAAGTCCAAATTTTCAGTCATTCTTTCAGTCTCTGTATTTAGAAATTTGGCATTGCAAGTCCCAACATTTTAAAAGGTTACCCTATATAAATGTATCCATATATGTATATGTATATCTCTATAAACACATGCGCACTCACATTCACACACACACACACACACACACACACACACACACACACACACACACACACACACACACACACACACACACACACACACACCATGAAACCACTTACAACTAAGCTGCTAAACATCAATCTCATTTAAAAATTATAATAGTGAGGGTTTTTTGTTGTTTTCAGCAAAATGAAGGTTCATTCTGTATACTAAAATGTGTAAATTGCCTAGCAACCTTTACTGAGTATTGTAATTTTTGCACCAGTAACTTCTGACATCTCACCTGCAGGCTCTGCCTTCAAGAGTTCACAGTATGCCCCAGAGTTGTTTGTCATCTTGCAGTTTATCTAAAATTTCAGCTTGTGCCTGACAGGAGAAAAGAAACAAAACACATCAGCTGGGACAGAAATTCCAGTATTTTCTTATTTCTGTCATCTTCACATCTTGCTCTGATATATATATATATATATATATATATATATATATAAATATATATATACACACACACACACACACACACACAATTGCGCTCGCACGCATATGTGTGTGTGTGTGTGTGTGTGTGTGTGTGTGTGTGTGTGTGTGTGTGTGTGTGTGTGTGTGTGTGTATACATAATTTCTCCACTCTAAGATCACACTAGTAATTCAGGTCTTTTGAGGCAGTGTGCTTTGAAAAACATCTCTGGTGTTTTCATTATATTTATTTCTTCAGTAAGTTCTATTTCAAAGAGAATAGGTTTGTGATGTAAGACTCATTCACAGGGAAGTTTTCTTGATTATAGCAAAATTACATTAGACCTATACTTCCAAAAATACATACAATGACAATTGCAGATGTTTCAGTTTTAAAACAGGACTGTAGTACTGATCCACAAATACAGGTTTTGGCTGAAAACATACCTCTTGGTAAGAACTTTTAGAAACAAGTTATGATGGACTTATCATCTAAGTATGTGGCCTTTGTTATCTAGCTCTATGGTTCTTCTTCTAGCTGGCACATGACATCAGTGCACAGAGCTTAACCTGGGAGGTGTATTTGCATGTCATAAGACAGTCATGAGAGTTTCCAGATCAAACCTGTGATATTCCTTTTATCATATGAAATTCTCGCCTCTCACCTCTCCATAAGTGCACAGCACTCCTCGCAATAATGAGCATTTTTTTCTTTAAAATATATGATTATGTTTAATAGTAAGAAATATCAAGCTTAAACAGCAATGCAGTATAAATACTGTTAATAATGGTGAAGAGTAATACAGTAGGATCACTAAATGGCCAAAAGCTATCCTTTCTGTATGTCTGTAGTAATAAGATGCTTTATTCTACACAACAAAATGGCAGTGGATTTGCTCTGTACCATGCTAGTATGGAAGTCATTTCTTGTAGAGGAACATGAGTGCTTCAATCCCACAAATTCAAATGCCATATTTCAAAAATAGTAGTCTTTTTGGAATTTACCAAAGAAAGAAGTAGGCATATCTCTGGGTTTTGGTACAAAACTAAGTATTTGCCTTTTCTCTGAGTTTTGACATTCATGGATACTAATGTAAGAAGTAGCAGGGCATGGGGGAGTACAGCTGTCAGTACCAGTGATGAAGGGGTTTTCCATCCCCCATTCCATGCATAAATATAAATTTCTGATAAATTTCCATCTTTGATCTTCTGGTGAAAACTGTATCTATTTAAAGCTGAATTTACACTGTTCTGTACAGTCCCCATACACAGCGCAAGTAAATTTGCAATCTATCTGAATGCTTAAGTACTTCATATTGTCAGTCAGCTCCATCTCTTTTCCATCTCTAACCCAGATGGTACAATTTCCATAGGTAGTTCTAAATTAAACCAATTGAAAAACCTTTCTTTTGTTATTTATTATCCAGTAAGCCATTTTGATAAAAAAAATAAGTAGAAGATATTTTTATTTTCTTTCTCACTTTTGTTCATTTCAAACTATCAGTGTGTGTAAAGAAATCAAATGTTGTAAGTGTTAACCAATATGACACTTTCATTCCTAGCAAATTTAAAAAAATGCATTAGAAGTAAGCAAAATAAGTCCTGAACTGCCTCTAGGACATTTTTGTTGGTAATTAATTTACATTATAATCAGCCACGTAGTAAATTTTATTCCATTACTTAGATTAAACTTATTTTGTTTCTCTGAAACTGAGACATCTCATATACCTTCATTGTATCTCATGGTCATACTTGCCAGAGTTCTTGGCCAGATCTATAAATATTATCAGCAATAAATGTATCTGTATCTAACCTGGTTCTATGGAATAGATAAAGCCATGACTATGACTCAAATGACCAGAGTTCAAATAGGAATGGGCAGTTAGCACTAATTTGCCATCAGGAGGGATGTTGGTTCAGTTGTCTGCTTCACCACATGCAAGTAGAATTCTGCAAGTAACAATTTGCAACTGTTATCCAGGACATGGGCTTGGCTTAACAAACCAGTTATGGTAACGCTCAACAGCACATGGGTAGGAGCACTCACATGAATAGCAAGGGCATAATAGGTAGCCATGGTGATGTATGCTCATACACAGCAGGGGAGAAGTATACTTTTCCACTAACAGACAATTGGAAGAATGTCTCTAATTTTGCTTCATATTTTTGCCCTGACCTTCATAAAATTTTTGATTTTCCGGTAAATCACTGAGGATCAGTGTAAGTCAATAATGCCACACATTAGAGTTTCACACTTCTTCGTGCTCAGAAATGCACATTAATGTAAAATATTTTGTTCAATTTTTTTAATAATTAGAATGATACCTAAAATTGTCACTGATTCTGGGCTTTTATCCCCAGTTTTTTTTTGTCTTTGTCCAGAATTCTTGAGCAAAGAAGTTAAGCGATATGGGGTGGAATTAGGATGTAGTTAGAAACACCCTTTTTGATCACATTGTTAGATGCAAATGAGGGCACAAAAAACCTCCGTAGCTACCTGGATGATGTTCTGCTGCTCAGCTTTTACCGCCTCACTAGGGCCTATCCAAGTGGTGAGTAGGAGCAGCATAAATAGAGCAAAACTGGTCTAGAAAAAAAAAGTTATGTCTTACCATAACATTCCATCTGAGTTGTTGATCTTCTTCCAGTCATCACTGATGGGTTCGGTTCTGAGCCCTCGGAATCTAGTCGGCCTAATACCAAGCTCGCGTACATCAAAAACTCTCAAGCTAAGCTGCTACCCACAATTCCCTTCTCCCAGTTACCTCAGATCGAGTTTGCATGCAACATATAGAAGAAACAGAAAGACAGAGGCCATCTCTGCACAGAAACCCTGAAACACCACAAGGACCCGGAAGATCCACCAGGAGCCTTTGGTGGGAGATGGTGGGAGGGTGTGATGACTGGAAGAAGATCAACAACTCAGATGGAACATTATGGTAAGACATAACTTCTTTATCTGAAGTTGTTAATCTTCTTCCTATTCATCACTGATGGGACAGAATCCCAAGCTACTTGGAAAACCTGGATGGCCCTTATGGAAGAACATTCCTGAGAAACATTGAGCCAAAGGCCGGTCTTCCCCTGGAGACTAGATCCAATTTGTAATGTTTGATGAAGGTATGGGGTTTAGCCCAAATGGCTTCTGCACAAATGTTATCCATGGAAGCCCTGGAATGGAAGACAATCGAAGTTGCGATGGCCCTAGTTGAATGAGCTTTGATTTGATCAGGTTTGGATTCATTCATAAGGGAATATGCAAAGGTAATGCAATCTCTGAGCCATTTTGATAAAGTAACTTTTGATACAGCACATCCCAGTCTAGGACCAGAAAAGGAAATGAAAAGTTGGTCCAACTTGCGAAAGGACTTAGTCCTGTCTAGATAGAAATGTAGTTGTCTATGTACATCCAATGAATGAAGGCTGTATTTTCCTTTGTTTGAGTAGTTTGGGAAAAATACAGAGAGCTCAATGGACTGGTTAATAGAGAAGTTGGAAACCCCTTTGGGGAGAAAAGATGGGTTAGTACGAAGCGATACTCTGTCCTTATGGAAGATTAGATACGGGCTCTTGATGCATAAGGCTTTTAACTGAGATATCCGTCTGGCTGATGTGACCGCAACCAAAAACAAAGACTTCCATGACAGGAATTTTAGATTACATGTCACGGCATGCCCAAGGGAGGTAGACAGAGACACTGGAGTACCTGGGAGAGGTTCCATGTCTCTACAGGCTGCCTGATAGCAGGTCTACTATGGAAAACTCCCTTGAGAAAGGTCCTGCAGAGTCGGGTGGAGATAAGAGGGGCTCCATCTGAACCATTATGGAAATTGGAAATAGCTGCTAAATGGACTCAAATAGTAGAGGCTGACACCCCATTGTTAAACAACTCAGAAAGATAGTGAAGAATGGTGGCTGTAGGAGTTGAAAAGGGGTCTAGCACCTGATTATTCAACCAGATAGCAAATCTTTTCCACTTATGTCTGTAGAGTGTTCTTTTGGATGGTTTGTGGAAGGCCAGAATAATATCCCAGACAGAAGAGGAGAGGGTTTCCTGCCTGATGACTAATGGAAGTGGAGAAACCAAGCTGTCAGCTTGAGGGTGGATAGATTTGGGAGAGTCAGCCCTTGTGGGTGAGATATTAGGTCCTGACGAGTGTCCATGATCCAAGGAGGTTGTAACAGGTGAGGCTGGAGGAAGGGAAACCACACTTGACAAGGCCAGAAAGGGGCAATGAGGATCACCTTGCTTCTCAACCAAATAGCTTTCCTTAGAAATAAGGGTATCAGAGGTATCGGAGGATAAGCATAGAGGAGACCCGTGGGCCAATTGTGAGTCAAAGTGCCTCTCGGTGACTCCCCATGTAGGGGAAAGAGGGCAAAATAGCTGTTGCATTTTTTTTTGTCTTTGTCCAGAATTCTTGAGCAAAGAAGTTAAGAGATATGGGGTGGAATTAGGATGTAGTTAGAAACACCCTTTTTGATCACATTGTTAGATGCAAATGAGGGCACAAAAAACCTCCGTAGCTACCTGGATGATGTTCTGCTGCTCAGCTTTTACCGCCCCACTAGGGCCTATCCAAATGGTGAGTAGGAGCAGCATAAATAGAGCAAAACTGGCCTAGAAAAAAAAAGTTATGTCTTACCATAACATTCCATCTGAGTTGTTGATCTTCTTCCAGTCATCACTGATGGGTTCGGTTCTGAGCCCTCAGAACCCAGTCGGCCTAATACCAAGCTCGCGTACATCAAAAACTCTCAAGCTAAGCTGCTACCCACAATTCCCTTCTCCCAGTTACCTCAGATCGAGTTTGGATGCAACATATAGAAGAAACAGAAAGACAGAGGCCATCTCTGCACAGAAACCCTGAAACACCACAAGGACCCAGAAGATCCGCCAGGAGCCTTTGGTGGGGGCTGGTGGGAGGGTGTGATGACTGGAAGAAGATCAACAACTCAGATGGAACATTATGGTAAGACATAACTTCTTTATCTGAAGTTGTTAATCTTCTTCCTATTCATCACTGATGGGACAGAATCCCAAGCTACTTGGAAAACCTGGGTGGCCCTTATGGAAGAACATTCCTGAGAAACATTGAGCCAAAGGCCGGTCTTCCCCTGGAGACCAGATCCAATTTGTAATGCTTGATGAAGGTATGGGGTTTAGCCCAAATGGCTGCTGCACAAATGTCATCCATGGAAGACAATCGAAGTTGCGATGGCCCAAATTGAATGAGCATTGATTTGATCAGGTTTGGATTCATTCATAAGGGAATATGCAAAGGTAATGCAATCTCTGAGCCATTTTGATAAAGTAACTTTTGATACAGCACATCCCAGTCTAGGACCAGAAAAGGAAATGAAAAGTTGGTCCAACTTGCAAAAGGACTTAGTCCTGTCTAGATAGAAACGTAGTTGTCTATGTACATCCAATGAATGAAGGCAGTGTTCTCCTTTGTTTGAGTAGTTTGGGAAAAATACAGAGAGCTCAATGGACTTGTTAATAGAGAACTTGGAAACCACTTTGGGGAGAAAAGATGGGTTAGTACGAAGGGATACTCTGTCCTTATGGAAGATTAGATACTGGCTCTTAATGCATAAGGCTTGTAACTCAGATATCCGTCTGACTGATGTGACCGCCACCAAAAACAAAGACTTCCATGACAGGAATTTTAGATCACATGTCACAGCAGGCTCAAGGGGAGGTAGAGAGAGACACTGGAGAACCTGGGAGAGGTTCCATGTCTCTACAGGCTGCCTGATAGGAGGCCTACTGTGGAAAACTCCCTTGAGAAAAGTCCTGGAGAGTCGGGTGGAGATAAGAGGGACTCCATCTGAACCATTATGGAAATTGGAAATAGCTGCTAAATGGACTCGAATAGTAGAGGCTGATGCCCCATTGTTAAACAACTCAGAGAGATATTGAAGAATGGTGGCTGTAGGAGTTGAAAAGGGGTCTATCACCTGATTATTCAACCAGATAGCGAATCTTTTCCACTTATCTCTGTAGAGTGTTCTTTTGGATGGTTTTGTGGAAGGCCAGAATAATATCCCGGACAGAAGAGGAGAGGGTTTCCTGCCTGATGACTAACAGAAGTGGAGATACCAAGCTGTCAGCTTGAGGGTGGATAGATTTGGGAGAGTCAGCCCTTGTGGTTGAGATATTAGGGCCTGACGAATGTCCAGGATCCAAGGAGGTTGTAACAGGTGAAGTTGGAGGAAGGGAAACCACACTTGATGAGGCCAGAAAGGGGCAATGAGGATCACCTTGCTTCTCAACTGAATAGCTTTCCTTAGAAATAAGGGTATCAGAGGTATCAGAGGATAAGCATAGAGGAGACCCGTGGGCCAATCATGAGTCAAAGCACCTCTTGGTGACTCCCCATGTGGGGGAAAGAAGGCAAAATAGCTGTTGCATTTTTTGTTTGAGGGGGAGGTGAAAAGATCGCAACAAAGCTGGCCCCAATGGCTGAAGATTTCTGCCATCATGATCGGGTTGAGAGACCACTCATGAGGATGGAGGATGCATCTGCTTAGTCTGTCTGCAATCATGCTGGAGCTTCCCAGGATATGCATTGTGATTAAAAAGTGGTTGGAAGTTATCACCCAATGCCAAATTCTCATTGCTTCATGACATAGGGGGTAGGATTTGGTCCCTCCCTGTTTGTTTATGTACCAGACAGCCAATATATTGTCTGACTGGATAGCAATTGTTCCTGACGGAATGAGCAGATGAAGTGCCTGCAATGCTAACAGCACCTCTCTTAACTCCAGGACATTGACATGCAAGCTGACCTCTAGGTTGGACCACATACCTTGGACTGTCTTTCCCTGGAAGTGCCCTCCCCCACCCTTTCAGGGAAGCATCCTTGGTCACCGTGGCATTGGGTTGAGGAGTCTGGAAGGGGCAACACCAAAGATTTTTGTCTGTTCTCATCCACCAGAGGAGATCTTGCTTGCAGGAGTTGGTGATTAGGATCTGTGCATTCAGGAGGTGGAGATTAAATATCCACTGAGACAAAAGGAGCCATTGTAGCAGTCTCATATGCAATCTTGCTAGGGGGACAATTTGAATGGCTGCTGCCACAGACCCCAGAGCCTGAAGAAATTCCCTTACAGACACCTTCTTTCGACAGAGTATTACTTGTACTTGTAACCGTAATCTCAGAAGTCTGTGAGGAGGAAGAGAGACTTGGCTTGTTTGTGTTGAATATCACTCCAATAAATTCCAATTGTTGGGTGGAATGAAGGTTGGATTTTTTCCCAGTGAATTGTGATGCCTAGGAACTCCACCAGTGCTAGGGTGTAGTGGAGGGCCCTGATGAGTAGGCGCTTGGTGGGGGCGGAGAGGAGCCAATCATCTAGATATGGAAGCACCTGTAATCCCTGAAGTCTCAGCTGCTAGGCATTTCGTGAACAATCTGGGGGCCGTCTAGAGACTGAATGGCAGGGCTCTAATTTGGTAATGATTGGCTCCCAGCCAGAGGCAAAGGAGACTCCTGGAGCATTTGTCCATTTTGACGTGGTAATACACATCCCGGAGGTCTATCAAGCACATTCACACACCCTCCCAAAGAAATGTGAGAATGGATTGAATCGTGACCATGTGGAACTTGGTCTGAACTACTGATTTGTTTAGCTGGCTGAGATCCAAAATGGGCTTACAGTCCCCAGTCTTTTTTGGCACCAAAAAGAATCTTGAGTAAAAACCAGATCCACACTGGTCTAGGGGGACTTGTTGGATGACTCGTTTTTAACACAGCTTTCTTATTTCTGAAGCTGCCTCTTCTCTTTGACTGGGTGGAACATCAGGAAGGGATTTCAGAGGTCTTGGGTAAGAGATTAGGGGAATGTAATAACCTCTGGAAATTATTCTCTGCACCCCTGATCATTTGTAATAGAGCACCAGGCAGCTTGGTGCAGAGAGAAATGAGCCCCGACTGCTTCCAGAGGAAAGCAATCAGGCAGCGCTTCAGGAGCGCTGACAAGGTTTTCCAGACAAAGAATTCATGGAGTCCTGATTTTTGGAGACCCCCTCTGCCCCGAAAGGGGCATCTTCCATTATTGGAAACCTCTCTCTGCCTCTAGGGGAGTCCTCACCACGTACAATACGGAAAGGGCTGTGAGTTTTTTGTGCCACATCTTTCCACTCCTCTGGTTCCTGGAGAAAGAACGCCAAGGCTTGGAAAACTGTAGGCCAATGGCAGACAAGGTTTTTCCATCCTGCTCGCACCTGACTAATGTGTCCTTCACTTTAGAACTGAAAAAAGTGGACAGTTCAATAGGGGTGTTTAAAAAGGAAGACTTGAAGGAGTCTGCAAGGTCACAAACGTGCATCCAGGATTGGCATCTCATAACTACACCTGCACCTGCAGCTCTAGCTGCCCCTTTGGTTGTGTGGGACAGCAACCTCATGGATGCATATGCTTATGGTCTCATAGAAATGGATAACTGGTGCCAGAGCCATGGCCTTAAGCTAAATGCCAAAAAATGTATAGTCATACCCTTTGGGAAAAACAAGGTAACCCCTAATTACCACATAGGTGGTAATCCATTAAACATGGAAGAAGTTATCAGGGACCTGGGGACCCAAGTTGACAGTAACCTCTCTTTTGACACTCACATTGCCAAAGTGGTTAGGAAGACCTTCTACATTGCCCACCTGATCATGAAGGATTCACATCCAGATCAGGAGAGGTCATTGTACCCTGTACTCTTCACTTATCAGACCAATGATTGAGTACAACGCCCCATTGAATGTACCCTTACCCGACACCTGCAGCAGTTGGAAAGACCCCAAAAGTTCCTCACCAAAAGGATAAAGGCTCAAACATATGTCATACGATGCCCAACTGAAGAAACTCCAGCTCTATTCCTGCTCAGAGGTGATCTGTGCCTGACATACAAGGCCATGTCCAACCGAATTAATGGACATGCTTCACCTCAAAAATCCAAATCCACCAGAGCCACGAGAGCAAGAGACTTAAACCTCAACACGGATATAAATAGGACGTGCTGGAGGGACAGATTCATCACCCAGAGACTCCCTACACTATGGAACAGAATCCCAGTCCATGTGAGGCAGAGCCCCTCACTGACTCTGTTCAAGAGAAATCTTGACGAGTGGATGGGAGATCGCCTGGGAATCATCTCTGTATCACTGCTGGACAGAGGCACAGCAAACTAATGGGTATAGTATTCTCATCCTAAGGGGTGGTGAAAGCCACACACACTCTGCTAGGCTTATAAATGCCCTAGGGCAGATAGCCTAGTATGAACCTATGAACCTATGAACCTATGAGTTGAAAATTGACCCTATGGTAGCAAGTTGGGAAGCAACTTAATCACGTGCCCCATCCGAAACTTGACCCACAAGGGTCCCAGAGAGTTCAGATATGAGATCTCTTTGGATCCTCGTAAAATGTGCCAAGTAATTCAGAGACCTAACAGCAAAGGTCGCTAAAGCAAAAACTTGCTTCTCTAATCTGTCCAGCACCTAGTACTCTCTGTTGGGTGGTTGGACAGCAGGACTTTCCTCCGCAAGGTCCTTTTTCATGGCAGCCGCCACCACCACCATAGTGTCTACTGGCAAGCCTCTCGACCAATGGGGCTGTTCCTCTGGATGGGAGAGTATCTTGTCTGGTCTCCAGGGAATGGCCTCAATGGTATCAGAGTTCTTCCATGCACGCTGCATGATGAGCTTGACTAGGTCATCAGCAAGGGGCGTCACCCAAGAAGTAGAGGGCCGAGAGCGGCAGGCCTGCAGGAATACGGATTCCTCCGTGGAAGGGTTGGAGGGCTTCCAGTCACCCCTCAGCCTCAAAATTTACAGGATGTCTCCAAAGGAGACATCATCAGGGGGTGACCGTGGGGACCTCTCCCCATCGTCGTAATCTGTATCTTCAGTGAGGGACTCCTCTGGGGAGCCCATGTGTTTCCTCTTACATGCTCATTTCCGAGGAGGATCTTCCATGGGAGCATCTGAAGGGGACTCAGAAAGGAGGTTACCCTATACAGGGGTTTCCTGAGGTTTGTGCTCTCGGTGTCCTGGGGGGATAGCCTGTGATAGCTGCAGCTCAGAAGGGGTGGGCAAAGGTCTGATGAAGGAGGAGTGCTTCCCAAAGCAAGCACTCTCTCCATCACCCAGATGGCAGGCCCACCTGAAGAGGAATGGGAGCCCGGAACCGAGGAAGACAATCTCAGAACCGGGGTCACACCCCGCTCCACACAGCCCGCTCTCAGGGACAGAGCCTCAAGCAAAACCAGGGCAGGAGTCATCCCCAGAGCTAGAGATGAAGCTGATGAAACAACCAGAATGACTGCCAGAGCCAAGGGTTCCAGCCCCAAGCATGAGATTGTGGAAGGGATTGTTCCAAAAGAACCAAAACCCAAAGGGGCCACGGAGCCTCAGAGAAGGTTACTGTTGATGCTGAGGAGAGGATACCTCCCGCAGACATCGGAGCTATGGGCCTTAGAACTGAAGGGTCCAAGTGAGGAGAATAAGTGGGAGTCACGGGGCAGTGGACCCAAAGCCTGGAGTGGGGTGGGTTCGAGGAAAATTTGTAATCCCTCTGGCTGTCAGCAGCTGATCAAACAGACACACAACATCTGATTCAGATAGGCTCCTGGTGGACCTTACCGACACTCCTGAGGGGGAGTCAGGTTGATCCAAAAAGGGGCTAAAGGCTTGTCCAGCAAAAGGACCCAAGGATGGGGAATACCGGGTCCGAGGTGTAGTAAAAGTCGGCACAGAGGATTCCTGTTTAGAGACAGGCAAAAGGGGAAATATCGGTGCCAAAAAAGGCTCAGAGCTGAAGTGATAGCTGGGGTGGAGGTCATCATCAGCTCCAATGGAGTCATCGGTACTGATCTCGGAATGGAGATAGGGGATGACAGTGCTGAGCTAATGGCATGCAATAAGGTAGGGTCCAAAACCACAGTCGGAACCATAGCAGTAGTTGGTGTTGAGGGCTGCGTCAATGTGGAAGCCATCACAACAACAGAAGAAACCAGTGGAGCACAGCTTGGAGCTGAGGTTATCAGAACAAAGGAGGTGATCTTGTGCCCCGTGGAAGTTTTATGGGCCTTGTGCTTATGAGGCTTGCCCTTCTCACCAGCCAGTGAAGAAGGGATGAATGAGGATGTTTTTTGTTCTTAGATGGAGGGATTGAGACCTCCGATGCAGAAATAGCCTCAGAAAATGTGGAAGGAAGCAGACCTTTCAGAATAAGTTTATTCTTTCTTTCATTCAGCGTCCGCTGACTGACACTAACACAAATTTGACAGGTAGGTTTCACAGATAGGTGTGGAACCCCCAGACAATAAACACATTCCTCATGTAGATCGCTGTTGGGAAGTTTACCATTGCAGGAAGAGCAATGCTTAAACCCCGAAGTCCCTTTCTTTTCAGACATACCAAAAAAGCGAGTAACTAATCCAAAAAGAGGTAATGAGTAGGAAAGAAAAGAGAAGAAAATACCAAGAATGGTATTAAGAATACTACAAGGGTAAGGAAGGGCGTTTACCAACAATGGTAAGAAAGAGAATACCCATGGGTAGAGCTAGTTTAGAAAACAAAAAATATAGGAGTTTTGAGAGAAAAACTTACAAAATACTGCAAAAATTGAAAAATACAATATTTAGCTGGAGAGCTTGGTGAAACGCTGCTATATGGCTGTGTGGCAAACGAGATCTGAGGTAACTGGAGAAAGGGCATTGTGGGTAGCAGCTTAGCTTGAGAGTTTTTGGTGTATGTGAGCTTGGTATTAGGCTGACTCGGTTCCGAGGGCTCAGAACCGAACTCATCAGTGATGAATAGGAAGAAGATTTACAACTTCAGATAATATCTTATCTGAATCCATAGCACTTAACATACTAGCAACTACGTTAATTTCAACTGTGTGGCTGTCAAAGTTCCTTAAGCTTGATTGTTTCAACTACAAAGGAAAATTTTATTTTAAAACATGAAATTCTTAAGCATTCTGAATGCATGCGGTGAAATATAACTGAAAAATAGTTTTGAATTTCTGTCTCACCTTTAAAATGTGAAACAAGCTATCTAACATTCCTCTCTGCCAAAAAATGTTCAGTCATGAAGACAACTTAATCAATTGAATCACTACAGAAACAATACAAGGTACTACATAAGTAATTTTTATTTATTTGTTTCTTAAATTTGGAAAAAAATCTATTTTTAGATAATGGATTGAAACAATGCACCAAATGTAATATTATGGCCTACTGGTTCAGGACTTTTTATCAAGGCATGCATCATTGGCGTTATCCATCTCAAGAGTTGTGAGTAGAATGAAATAATTTAAAAGCAATTCCTGTTACCAGAATGTCACTTGTCTGGTCAGAATAAAACAGACAAACATTCTTGGGTTCAGTTCAAGTAGCTTTATTACACACAAACACATCAGAAATTAGGCTTGGTAACTTAAACTTAAATAAACTTATAAACAGACTGACTACCACACTCATATATGTTAACACTCTGGCTGTTCTCTCAAAATGGCACTGCTGCCTGCACATGTTCAGTATTTATATGCACTTGTTACATCTGGAAATGCTTCTTGGTACATACACATGCTTTGATAGAAATCCTCCCTTTTTGAGTCCATATCTGATATGATAGTATTCAATGATATGCAGTTTACAGAAATTATCTTTTGACATGCAGTTATACAGAACTAATTATTTGACATGCAATCATACAAAATTAGACACATATAAAACAATCATGTCCAAGTTGCTGTGTATTTTACACTAGGTCTAGATATACAAACTGACCATGTAACATAAAAGTCAGAACTGGATCTAGCAACTGGGACTGTCTTCAAGGAATTGTTCAACTCTGGGGACAACTTGGACATCATCAGGAATGGGAATGGATACTGAGATATGTTCTTCAGTAGGAACATTGTCAGGGTTGCTCTGAGATCTAGAATCTGTATCACAGGTTTGATGCTGTGATATTATTTCTGACACAGGAAGAAGATCTCTACATTTTCTCCTGTACTCTATGCACTCAGATTCCACTAAGTATATATACTCATATACCTCTTGGGCTTTGATTGCTCTATTTTTATAGTTAGGCCAAAAAACAACTAGGACTGATAGGGCAGTTTGACAACTGACTAGTAAACTGAGAACTGTTATCAGAAATAACTGTATAGACTACTATGAACTGAGAAATTATGTTTCATCTTAGTAATAACAGCACTGGACATTAGGTTAGGTAGCAACTCTCTCTCAACCAAAGTGAATAAGAGTAAGTTTATTAACATTAAGTAATGTTGACTCTCCACAAATATATCAGTTGCTTGCTTGACTAAGGTAGTTCAGAGGAATTTGGCTTAGGTGTGAAGTTTTTTTGCAAATGCAGCTTAGTACTGTTGCACACTGAACAAGAAGAAACTTATTTATCAATGTTTTTTAGAGAAGAGAAAATACTAGTCCTCCCCCCTTCTTTTTCTTTCTTTTGGCAACGAATAACCTGGCCATATAAAAATATTCATCTGATTCAAAGAAGTAAGAATAACTTTTACACCTTTTAGACCTGATACCATCTTCCTTCAGCATCTCATCTCTGTATGGAAAGTAAGGTTGCACTTATAGCAGTACAAAGGATTGCTTTGATGGCCATTCTGCACTGATGAAGTGGTTGAGCTTTTGCAAAATTGGATCAGTCTTTGTATGATCATCAAGTCTCTTGGTAGAAAAATTATGAACTTCCATGACATCAAAGTCAAAATTCTCTTCATCAAGCTGTTCCATGGTATTTCTGAGTGATCTGGATAAGGTATCAGCCAGATAAAAAAGTTTACCCCTTGATTAGACCATTTTGAAATTATACTTTTGCAATTTGAGCATCATTCTTTGTAGTCTTGCTGGAGTGGAATGCATAGGCTTCTTTAAAATAGTGACTAGAGGTTGATGGTCAGTTTCTGTCTGGATTGCTCGGCCATAAATATAATCATGGAACTTCAAACATGTGAACACAATTGTCAGAAGTTCCCTCTCAGTTTTAGCATACTGTATCTCAATTTGTGTAAGGGTTCTAGATGCATAGGCAACAGGTCTGCCCTCTTGACTAACTGCACCAAGACTGAACTTTGAAGCATAACAGGAAAGAACTACTGCTTTGTGGTCATCATAGTATCTTAATATAGGAGGGTTAGCAATTTGCTGTTTGAGGTTAGCAAATGCTCTAGGGTGTTGTTCTAACCATATCCAAGCAACATTTTTGCATGTCAGCTCTCTTAAAGGTGCTGATATCTCACTAAAGTCAGGGATAACTTTGCCTAAATAGTTAACCATACCATGAAAACGCTGTAGGGCTTGGACATTGTCTGGAGCTGGCATCTCAAGAATGGCTGCTTGTTTAGAAGGATCTTGTCATAAGCCTGTACTGGTAAATAAATGACCTACATAAGTAACTTCTGGTAGTCTGAATTTGCACTTTAGAGGATTGAGCTTTAAATTCACTTCACGTGCTCTGTCCAGAACTTTCCTGAGGTTTCTGTCATGCTCTGCTTCACCATTACTTCCAACCAGTAAATCACCAACTATTATTGCACACCGGTAGGCTGAAAAGATTTGCTCCATTGCCCACTGAAAGACTTCACGATCAAGAATCACTTGCCAAAATGAACTCTGCATCTAAATTAGAAAAAACAGTGGCATTTGGCATGAAGGTGTCAATCCCCTCGACTGTACGCATAGGATGATGAGGTCTCTTTAATGCCTTGTTCAAGTCTCTTGGGTCAATGCATATTCTGATCTCATCTGAATTCTTCTTATGAGCAGCTACCATGGAAGATATCCACTCAGTTGGTTCTGTGATTGGACAAATCACGCCTTGCTGCACCATTTTGTCTAACTTGACCTTGACTTTGTCCTGCATAGCTATTGGAAGTCTTCTTGCTGGTCTGACCACTGGACTGACCTCTTTGTCTACTTTCACGAAGTGCACAACTGGAAGTTTGAGCATACTCTGAGAAAACAGAATCAGTAAAGCTGGAACTGGGATATGTACTTACATGATGGACTTTTTTTGTTAAAAGAAAGCAGTTTCATTCTCAAACTGTCTTTGAGACCTAATAATGACTAGACAGGACATTAGACTACATAAAATTGCAAGTTGTAACTTTTCCCAGCCAAATAGCATGAAAGCACTACTGAGCTTTTGGTTTGTATCTCTTCACCTCCCTAAGCAGCAAGCTTCGTACAGTTAGCAAATTAAGTTGTTCACCAGCACTCACTCTAGCAAATGATTCTGCTGACATCACATTACACTTTGAACCAATGTCTACTTTGAGCTGTGTGGGTTTACCATGGATCAAAACAGTACAAAATACTTCATACTTTGCCAAGAAATCTACTGCATTAACTTTTCACTGACCACTGACTCACCATCTACATAGAAAGTAGGGTTGCAGCTTTCTACATGATCAACTTGCTTTTTTGAGTGACCTTTCTTAAAAAGTGAATGAGGCTTGCTTGATTTACAAAACTTTTGAACATTGTTCCATTTTTTTACACTTGTTGCATTGTTGACCAAATGCTAAACACTTTTCTCTTTTAGACTCATGATTGGCACCACAATTATGACAGTTAACAATAAGACTTGACTTGGGTTTTGCTGACTCACCCCTATACTGAACTGAGAATACCCTTTTTACTGATCTAGTCTTGGAACTTGCTAGAAAGCTATGGGTACTCCCTGCAGGGTTGCTGATGTCATGTGCTTAGGCCTGTTTCTGCTTGCCACATATTACATACTATCCACATTTGCTCCAGAGGCTGCTGAAACCATGCTCTTATCACTTGCAAGCATATTTATGTTCCTTTCTGTGAACTCAAGGATTTGACAAATATCTATGGCTTTTCTTAACATTAAATCACTGTCACGAAGCAAAATCTTTCTCACTGCAGCACTATTAACACCACACACAAGCCTGTCTTTTATTAACTCATCTTTCAAGTCACCAGATCTGCATGTTTTAGCTTTATTTCTCAAGTCAGTGATATAAGCTGCAGAAGTTTCACCTTGCTTTTGGTCTCTTGTATAACATAAGTGCTTCTCTAATGTAACATTTGTCTGGGGGTTGCACATTTCTCTAAATTTATGTTTTAAGCATTCAGGGTCCTCCCTGGATTCAGCTGGTACCACAATATGAGTGTTTCCCCTTCTCTTGCATATACTTCTGGTGCATACACAAAATTAACAGACTCTTTCAATAGCCTCTGACCCAGCTATGTCAAGCAAAATGAATGCCCTTGTATGTGCTGCTTGTATGAAAATATCGTATTCCTGCTCAAATACTCTCCAATTCCCTGCTATATTATGATCAAACACAAGTGGTCCTGGTCTACGAAATGCCTCTGCCATATCAACACACAGTAGTGAAGGTGCTTGAAATTATGTATAAACATACACACATAAATATATTTGCCAGAACGTCATGCCAGTACTTGTAATTATTCCCAATAGCACAACAAACTCTTAGAAATAACTGCACTTTGCCAAATAAGTCTCCGTAGCACAAGAACACTCTGAAATCACTGTACTTTATGAAACCACTCATAGGTTCATAGGTAGGTACTAGGCTATTGACCCTAAGGACTGTACAAGCCTAGCCAAAAAGGTACCCTGGCTTTCGCCACCCAAGAAAATTATTTTCCTCCTTATCAGTGTAAGAAATACTTCAAAATTAATATACTTTGCAAATAAACTGTATACAGCAAGAAGAAGCTCAGAGTAAGAAACACTTCAAGATAAATGCACTTTGCAAATAAACTGTACACATCACAAGAACCTTTCAAAATGGCTGTACATTGCAAAATAACTCTGCACATTGTAAGAAACATTCTGAAATGGCGGCACTCTGCAGATAAATGCACACAGCACAAGAAATTTTTCAAAATGGCTATACTTTCACTGCACTTTGTAATATAACTGTACTTTGCACACAGCAAACTCTTTGAAATAATTGCACCATAATAAAGCACATACTCTGCAAACACTTTAAACATGCTGAGATACTTCGAACAACTTTAGTTATGCTTTGACTGGCTTCAGTCAATGTGAAATAGTAGTTTGTACCCAAACATGCTCTTTTACTAAAATAAAATGCAGTTGCCTTGCTCTTTAAGCTTATTTTGCCCTTTTTATTTTACTCTTTATGCCATTTTAATCTCTTATCATGGTCATTATATTTTTCTTCTCCCTGTTTTACTTTAAACATGCTCGTTATGCAAACCAAAGGTAATTCTGAACCCCATATGAATATCTATACTAGTTTTATCAAATATTGTGGTTTCAAACATTTAGTTTAATTAATAATGCAGTGTGTGCCTTTTTTTGCTTAATAATACGTTTTTGTGCTACTTGTTTGATTAATAATGCATTTGGTGCCTTATAAATGCACCATTTCATTTCATTTTCTTTGCCAAATAAATCATTTGTGCATTTTTCTTTAACTTTAGCTCATTTCTGACTCTTTTTCATTTGTCTGAGTTCCATTTCACTCAACCTGCTTAGTCTGCCTACATCTTCAACTTTGCACCTCATGGCTTGAAGAAGTTGTTCTTCTAATCCTGGTTCTGACACCATGTCACTCGTCTGGTCAGGATAAAACAGATGAACATTTGTGGGTTCAGTTCAAGCAGCTTTATTACACACAAACACATCAGAAATGAGGCATGGTAACTTAAACTTAAATAAACGTATAAACAGACTGACTACCACACTCATACATGTTAACACTCTGGCTATTCTCTCAAAATGGTACTGCTGTCTGCACATGCTCAGTATTTATATGCAAGTGCTACATCTGGAAATGCTTCTTAAAGGTACATACACACGCTATGATCTACACATAAGACCACTAGTGAGACCTCTCCTTAGTACTTAATGAAATAATTGACAGCTTTGTCTGGAGGCCATTTATTAATGTAGATAGTTTGCATTCATGTATGAGAGATTACATAATAAATGCAGTCTTTCTTCCTGTTATACATCTGTGGCACAAGGTCAGGGACTGTGCTTGATATAGAACAATGAAACAGGAAAGGTTCAGTCTGCTGTGCAAAAAGTACAGCTGTGTAAATGTCCTACTAATCACTGTTGCATTATTACTGACAGATGGGATATCTTACCAAGAATAGCTGTATGTCTGACCAGCATACCAAAGTATGTGTGCCTTCTTCGCACGTCCAACATATGACCTAAGCACAAAGGCAGAAGGTACATAAGGGATGTCCAGGTGCAAATTATAGGTTCATAGGTTAGTACTAGGCTAACTGCCCTTATGGGCCATTTTAAGCCTAGCCACTTACCCCATGTGAGAATCAAACCCTACACCTTGGGTTTCTAAGGTAAGCACCTTAACCATTACGCCAACCTCCCACCCCATTGATTACTTTCCTAGACCAAAACACTGAAGCAAAAGGAGCGGTAACTATATACATATGTACATGTCTACAGAAGGAAAGGAAAAATAATGAAGAGCTAGGAAAAAACAAAACAAGTCCTTAGGGGACAGGAGAGGGTGATGCAATACTGCAGCAGTGATCAGTAGGACATCTACTGCTGGGTTAAGTTCTTGCACAACTGTACTGTATCATTTCAAGATTACTGTTGCAATATTACTGATAGATGGGAGAATAGCAAAGCTGTTCAAAATGAAAGGAGAAGTAAGATGACAAGCACTGCAAGATGATCCCTGCAAATCCTGTTCTAGCTGTAGAAAACAGATCAGGTTTGTAATACTTAGCAAATATGTAGACTGAGGACCAAGTAGCCACTTCAAGAATAGTTCTAGAATCTAAGCCCTTGAAGAAAGCTCCAGAAGAAGCTACTGCCCTGGTAGACTGAATCTTGACTGAAGTAGGGAGCTGTTTATCATGAATGGAATAACATGAAGAAATGGCTTTAGAAATCCAGGTTAAAATGGTTTGCTTAGAGACTGGCAAACAAAGCTTGTTTTCTGGGAAAGAAACAGCTGGATTGATTTACTAGTGTGCCTAGTTTCATTCAAGTAAAAGCTGAGTTTCATATGCACATCGAATGAATGAAGAATTCTTTCCCCTCTGTTCTGAAGAGAAGGAAGTAGGAGGGGAGATTGATAGACTGTTTCAAGAAGAACTCACTAACCACCTTGGGCAGCAAAGAAATGTTACTTCTAAGGCTAACCCTCTCTTTGTGGAAAACAAGGAATGGTGTAATGGCCATCAAAACTTGTAACTCAGATACTCTTTTAGCTGAAGTAAGAGTCACTAACAAAAGTGTTTTCCAAGTACAAAACTTTAAGAAAGAACTGGCTGCTGGTTCAAAAGTTGCAAGGATCATTTTTTTCCAGTGCTTAACCGAGGTCTAAACAAGGTAAAACAGGTTTCTTGGTAGCTTTATGTGGAAGACAACTTTCAAAAGTTGTTTGATCTTAAAGCATCCAAAAAGATGTGAAACTATAGACAAACAAGTAGATATGGCTGACAAATGAACTCTAACAGAAGAGTTTGGCAGGTCAGATGTGAACCACTCACATGAATAAGAAAGTAAGAGTAGGGGTTCTTACTTCAGCAGGGTCCTGGTTCTTCCTTTGATACCACAATGAAAATCTCTTCCATTTTGAAACATAAGATTTTTTAGTTGTTTTTCTAGCATCCTGCAAAACCTGAAGCACATCCTCTAATAAAATGGTACTGAAAGAAATCAAAATTCTATCACCTAAAGAGTTAATGCAGAATTTTGAGGTGAGTGTGAATGAGAGAGCCATTATTCTGTGTGAGCAAGTCCATTCTGTGAGGTAACTTGTGATGATTGTCGCTGGCCAAGTGTAAAATAAGTGTGGGGGGGGGGGGGTCCAGTGCTGTCTAGGTCATAAGTCAATCTCCAATATGTTTTTTTGGTAGGCCCTTCTTGATTTTGTGAAGCACCTTTGGTATCAGTGGCAAAGGAGAGTAAGAGTATAGGACTCCCCCTTCCAGAAAAAAGGAGGGCACGGTTTCCCTGGAAGAGAACAGATTTAGCTGTGTTTGTGGGTGGTGACAAAAAGATCTATCTGGGGAATACTCCACTGATGGACAATGTCCAGGAAGACCTTTCCATTTATGAGGATCTGCCCTGGACCTACTCAGAGTGCCTGCCACTGTGTTTCTGAGGGTCTGTCTACTGCCTGAAGGAGAAGGTTGTGTTTGATGGCAATCTCCCAGGTCATTAAGGCTAATCTGCAAAGGCAGTAAGACTTGGTACTGCCTTGCTTGTTTGTGTACCACATGACAGTTATGTTGTCTGTAAAGACCCTGAAGAGGCCTGGAGTCCAAAGATGATTCAAGGTGTGAAGGGCCAGAATTAGGGCTTTCTTCTCCTTGATGTTTATATGATCTTTTCATTTTATGGCTGACCAAACCTCCATGAACCTTGATGCTGTTGCAACAGGCTGTCCATGCCAGGTCAGAATCATCCATGTAAAGCTCTTAACTGGGGAGAAGAACCAGAAATATCACTTCTAAGTTGAGGAAAATCTGATTGATCCAACAAAGTAACTCCTTCCTAATGCAGGGTAAGTGAGGGATTTGGAAAACTAAGGGATGACAGTGCTGAAGCCATATTGACTTGAGGTACCACTGTAACACCCTCATGGAGTCTGGCATATGGAAGCACAGGAATAGTTAATGCCATGTACCCCAGGGATTTAAATTACTGTATTAATGAGATCTCTGCATGAGAAGAAGGTCCTGGAAGAACTGATTCAAAAACAGAAATTTGTCCACAGGAAGAAAAGCTGTCATTGTTAAAGTGTTGCTCTCACATCCTAGGAAGATCAGGTCCTGGGAAGGAGTTAAAACAGATTTATTCAGATTCAAGGTGAACCCCAGACTGTAGAAAAGATTAATTGTGAAACTAAAATCCTTCAGGAGAGGTTCCTGGGTAGGAGCTTGCAGAAAAAGATCTTCTAAGTATGGGATTATTTGGATTCTCTAAAGTCTACAGAAGGAAATGGCAGGAGCCAGACACTTTGTAGATACCCTTAGGCAGTAGGAAGGCCAAATGGTAAAGTAGAGAAATGAAAACATGATGAAGAAACAGAAAATATTAAGTATTTCCTGGAAAGAGGGTGAATAGGAATGTGAAGGTAAGCATCCTTCAAATCCAATGTCACTAGAAGGAGAATCACAGGAACAGGGACAGGGACTAAAGTGTTAGCATTTGGAAATTTGGAGCATTCAAAAAGGGGTGCTGAGAATTGATAAGTCTACGATAGGCCCTTGGTTTCCTTCCTTTCTGGGGACTAGGAATATCCTGGAGTAAAATTCCCTGCCCAACTGACTTCACTGAACTGCTTGAAAAACTCTCTAAGACAGGCTGTCATATAAAAGAGAAGAACAAGAAACAACTGATTTTGAGGTGGCTCTGTAATTCCAGAAAAGGGTGGACGAGTCTTCTGAGACATTCTGCAACCTTGTGCTATGACAGAGACAATCCACTGTACCTGTCTGTTGTGAATGTCCTCCATATTACAGAGAGAGGGTAAGTCTTTTGGATTGAGAAACAGAGCTGGGGGAAGGGGGAGGTAAAGAAAGATAGTAATAAACTGGTAGGTTTGTCAGAACTAGAGGTCTTTGAACTCCTGGCATCCTGCCCTGATCTGTCCTGGAATCTCCTTTAATTAACTCTTCTAACTCTCAGAATCTCTTTTTGATGTCTCCAAACAAAAAGACCAGCCTTAACTGGATAATTCTTCTGGAACTTGGGTACTGGGGAAAGGAAGATCATTTTTTAGTCCTGCATTACACTCCCCTTTTCTTGTAAAGATTTGAAAAACTGCAGAGGCAGGAAGATAGTTCTTATCTAGAGAGGAATCCAGGAGTTTGGCCTTGACATACTCTCATAAATCATGGGAGTCTTAACCAGGAATACCTGTGAATAACAGATCTAGAAGCAGAAGCTCTAGAAGATGTATGAACAACATAACCATACTTGACAGAGTACCTGGCATCATAAAATGGCATCTGAGTTATGCAAGAACATAACAGAAGATTCTGGAGGGGCATTAATCACATGATCCAGATTAGACAGCATAAGAGATACCTGGTAATATGGGTCTAAAAATTAATAGCTCTAAAGGCTAAGGTAGCATAAATATAAACATTTTTACCATATCTCTTCATAGCTTTTTTGCCAGGAGAAGTAGAGCAGTGGATGTGTAACATATGCCAGCACAGCTAGCTGGAATTTTGTAAAGAATTATATGTCATTTGTATAGCATACTGATTTGTACAAATGGTCGTGTTTAAAAATGTATTTGTAAAGTTGCTTGTGTTAAACAAACGTACAGTGTTCCCTGCTGGAAAGAAAAGAAATATACATGTATATCAGAGTGTACAGTAGTGTAACTGATTAAATGCATATGTTTTAACAGATGTTAATGGAAGAGAAGAGGTTAAGCTCAGCTACAGCTAACTTTGAAAAATAGTAAGAAATTAAATTACTGGGCCTAGGCCATAAAGATGTTATCTCACAGTTTTGAATGAAGCTTGACATGCAATGTGTCTAAGAAGTATAGTTTATTAGCTCCTGTAGGAAGAGTGGAGGTATATAAAATAGTGAACAGTCTGGTGCAGGAATGAAAACGAATGATGCCTCGGCTTGGACTGTTAGAATGTTTAATAACACACAACAACAGAAAACAAGTTAAGCCCTTTCATCTGGCTAGCAGACTTCTTCAGAACATAATTAATTGTTGCTGCACTCATTAAATACCATAATTTGGCACCAAAAACTATGACAATTTAAATTTAAAAACACACTACACAAATGCAATAAAAATTTAAAAATTTAAAAGCACACTGCACAAATACATAGTAAAATAGGAGTGGAGGTATTTTATGGTTTTATGACTTCCAGGAGCTGCAGAAAAACTTATCAAAGCTCTATGTGTGTATATTACTGATGCATAGGTTCTAAATCCTGTCAGTTTCTAGCAACTGGGGGGTTGCATGGGAAGCAGGAGTCAGATGGCCAGATGTATATAATGTCATTTTGGAAGCCGTCACTAATCTAATGTTTATTACTAGGTGAGACTGAAGTCTCTGGGCAGTCTGTTTCTTGGAACCTGACATAGAAGGACCTCTCACCCACTTCATCTTGCCTTGCTCTAGTAAGTGACCAGGGAATAATAATTCTTTAGATTAGTCAGGAAAACATAGTGAAATTAGTTATGTACTGTTTTTCTGTATCTGTGTGAATCTCTTCATCTGTGTTGTTTTAATATTTCCTGTGCTGAAACTCTGGTGTTTACTGTAAATAGATATTTAGTATTTTCATGTTCTTTTCTTATTTATTATTAAATATATTTAAACTTTTCATTGTGGCTGGTCCATTAGAGAATATTTTAACCTTTGAGAGTACTCATATCTGTTTGGTGACTCTGTGGCCACTCCTGAAAGCCTTACTGCATTGGTCGAAACACTACCATTTATATTAATATTAATTTCACTCAGTATAATGAGATACTCTTGTAAGAGCCTTACAGTAGCTGGCTTGGGAGTGTCTGGTGGCAGTAACTACCTTATATATTGGGCAGAAAGGGCATAGCTAGTATACCTGTGCCAGACATTCCTAGGTGTGTGTGTGTGTGTGTGTGTGTGTGTGTGTGTGTGTGTGTGTGTGTGTGTGTGTGTGTGTGTGTGTGTGTGTGTGTGTGTCAGCTGCTTGGGGCAGGGACATGAAGCTCTGTTTTCACAGAGATGGCACTGGAGGACTTGGCTTGAACACTCAGCTGAGCATTTAACAGCTGTGCCAGTAGGAAGCCTTACTGGGGACCTGGGGAGAGACAGAGAGAGAAAAACCCGGACCTCGGGCTGAGTGTGTTCCTGGTGTGCTCTTATGAGAAACTGTGCTTGATACAGAGAGCTGCATCTGGAAATACAGGGTGTATCCATTTTTGCTCCTAGTGAACATCCCTGTACAGTGTCAGTGGTGAGGATTCAGGCTCCTTGATTACTGGCCTAGAGAGGGGATGTCACTTATTGGTGAGCAGTGGTGGGATAGTAATTGAACTTCTGTAACCTGTAGCTAAAGGTGTGTCCTCTCAGGAGCCACAAGGTAAACATTCAGAGTTTCCTTTCACAAGTTTTATTTATTTATTTATTTATTTATTTATTTATTTATTTATTTATTTATTTATTTTTGTTAGTTTAGTTTAATCAGGAAAAGCAGGCAAAGATGTCAACAGAGAATTATGGCAAGCTGACAAAGAACCAGTTGTCCAAGGTGTGTGAAGCCAAAGGACTGGTGCATGCCAACCTGACTAAAGAGGAAATGATTTCAGTTGTAGTCACAGCTCAGACCAGCAACCAGGAGGATGGCCAGTCTGCTAATGGGAATTTGCAGCCTTCAGAAAAGGACAGTACAAAAAATCCATCTGGCATTAAAGAGACTTGAACTGGAGGATAAACATTGGGAATTAGAATCAGAGAGAGACTGTGGCATCTGGAGGCTGAAGAACATGAGAAGAAGTGTCAGCATGAGAGGGATATGTTGACTCTTTGCCAGAGTCATGGAGGTAATGGGGAAGGAAATAAATGAACCCCAAAAGTAATAAGGGTCAGTAAATTTTTTCCATGGTTTACAGTGATAATTTTGATAGTTTTATTCATATATTTGAAAGGGTATGTAAACAGTATAATATTGACCAAGGGCTCAGGGTACGGTTTCTGACCACCTTACTCCATGGTAAAGCTGTAACTGCCGTTTCTAAATGTCCGATGTTGATTGTTTAAACTATGAAAAAGTAAACAAATGTTTGCTTGAATGTTTTAAGTTAACACCTGAAGCTTACAAAAAAATTTTCATGAGCATAGACGCAAGGCAGATGAAAGTAGAAGTGATTATATTGCTGAATTCAGCACTTATTTTCTTAGGTGCGTGAGTGGGTGTCAGGCCACCACTTTTGAATGACTGACAGACCTTTTGATGAGGGAACAAGCCCTTAGCACTTTACCTGGGGACATGAGAATCTGGTTGGCAGACCAAGAATGTAACTCTGCAGATGAGCTGGGGAAAGAAAGGGATTTCTATTTAGCAAGCAGAGCATTACTGCACAGGAAGGGGATACTCAGTGCTGCACATGGATATAAAGAAACCCATGCTGGGCAGCGTAACCCACCACAACAGTGTGCACCAGTAATAGGGGAAGCCACTAGTTCAGGTACATGACCAGGATCGAGGGATCAAGGGTTAAATGTTTTAAATGCAACCAGTCCATGGAGGCAAGGTGGAGAACAAAAGGTGGGGGAGCCAGCAAGTGGGAATAACAGTATGCCAGTGGTAAGTTGTCTGGAGACAATGGGTGTGCCAAACTATCACTAAAGTTTATATCTGATCTTAGTGAATGGAAATCAGGCCACTGCTAAGAGAGACACAGCCTCTGACTTAACCATTCTGAAGTCTCCAGTGGTTAAAGAGGAACAGTACTTACTTGGACAGTCCACTCCAGTCAGAGTTTTAGGAGGAACCACATTCCAAATGCCTTTGGCCAGGCTTCACCTTGACTGGAAGAGTGGTAAAGGAAGTAAGCAAGTAGGTGTGTTTGAGGATATCCCTGCAGATGTCTTGATAGGGAATGGTTCTAAATAATTCAGTACTTTGTGTGCATACAGTTACATGCAGTCAGGCTTGGAGACAAGCATTTGGATCTGGCAGCCTGGTGGAGACCCAGACAGACCCCACACCTGATGCCAGGGCTGCTGAGGTGGCTATTTCAGGGGGGAGCTACCCTGTAGCAGTCAGCCTGAAGGTGAGCCACAGCTGCTGGTAGATACTGATGTTCAAACAAACTATGAAAAACTCCAAAGACAGGCGTAATAGAAACAGAAGGATTTCAACCAGCCACTCGCAAGAAATTACTTTTAACGTATAAAAAGTTTATTACAACTAAACATGTTTTCGTCACTTTGCTAGAGTAACTTCTTCAGAAATGAAATAACTGCAACAATGTAATTCATTTTAAGAAATCCGCCTTAAAGTACATGTGATAGTACTGGCCAATCAGTATGCAACATTTGGTGGAAAAAGAGCACAAATACTGTTTAAAGCAACACAGGCTTAAAATAAACAATATAAGTATCTAAAAGCGACCATTTGAAGAGAATTTGAAGAGAATTTGACCTTAAACTTTAGCTTTTGCAATTTGAGTTTTTAATATATTTGTTGTATTCACTCATCATTAAATAGTCTAAGATCATAGTTATAATTTATTTGTTTTTCAAAGAAACTGATTTTTAATGTATGAAACAAGGTTTGTACTTTGTTTCCATTGAGTATATATATGTTAAATGTAATGGTCAATTTTAGATACTTATATTGTCTATTTTAAGCCTGTGTTGCTTTAAACAGTATTTGCACTCTTTTTCCACCAAATGCTGCATACTGATTGGCCAGTACTGTCACATGTACTTTAAGGTGGATTTTTTTAAATGAATTAGATTGTTGCAGTTATTTCATTTCTGAAGAAGTTACTCTAGCAGAGTGATGAAAACGTGTTAAGTTGTAATAAACGTTTTATACGTTAAAAGTAATTTCTTGCGAGTGGCTGGTTGAAATCCTTCAGATACTGATGTTCCCTTGGACAGAGTGACTGCAAGGGCAGCGGTGAGTGGTAGCACACAGGCTGACAGTGAGGCACTGCTGTCAGAGGATACCAGGTTTTCTGTGGAAGGGAAGCTGGGAAAAGTTACTGAGGCACTGCTGTCAGGAGATACCAGATTTTCTGTGGAAGGGGAGCTGGCAAAAGTCACAAAGGTAAAGATGAAACTGGCACAGCTCTCAGACCCTACACTAAGAGGCTTAAGGGAGGGCTGGAGTGTGAGGCAATACATCAGTTTGTAGTGCCCATAGCCTACCATCTGGCACTTTTAGCCATAGCCCATGACATTCCTTTTGCAGGTCATATGGGCATAAAGTATACCATGAAACATATTGTGCAGAACTTTTACTAGCCTGGGATTGCAAGGGATGTAACAGGGTACTACAGGACCTGTGACAGTGCCAAAAAGTAGACAAGACAGAAGACAAGGTTAAGGCTCCTTTGATGCCTTTGCCTGTGATTAGGAAGCCATTTCAGAGGGTAGCTATGGATATTGTGGGGCCTCTGAGTACCCCAAGTTCCACAGGGAAGAAGTATATCCTGGTTTAAGTAGATTATGCTACTAGGGTCCCTAACAGTTCATCAAAACATCAGTTCAGAGAATGGTATTTTCAGTGCAATTACTTCAAACATACCATTCCTCAAACTATTCATACTGAGAACATGGTACAGTGAGGATTGGGAAATTTGCCCTTTCTTCACTGTAGTGTGATCTCAGAGTTAGTGCATATAATTAGTGGGGGGGGGTTGCAGCCCACCACATGAGGGGAATTTGATGAATGACATTTCCGATGAAATGCCGTTCGTTGATGTGATGGTTCGATGCATTGATATAGACCCATGCTACTAGATACCCTGAGGCAATGGCTCTATCCTCCATCATGGCAGAGGAGGTGTCAAATGCTTTGTTAGAGACTTTCATCAGAGTAGGTTTCCAGAGAGAAATACTGACTGACAGAGGTGCCAATTTCATGTCAGACCTGCTGACTTGTCTGTGGAAGCGCTGTGGGGTGAAACACCTAAAAACCACCCTCTACCATCCCCAGACTAATGGTCTTGTGGAGAGGTTAAATTCTACATTAAAGACTATGATACAGGCATTTCCAGACCAGTTTAGGAGAAAGTGGGACAAATATGTTCTCCATCTGCTGTTTGCATACACAGAAGTACCCCAAGAATCCACAGGTTTTTCACCCTTTGAGTTGTGGTTTGAGCATAGGGTGAGAGGATCTTTAGATTTGATACATGATGAGTAGGAGGGTGGGTGTGAATTGCACAAGGAGTCCATTGTGGAATATGTCCTAAACTTCAGGACAAGGCTTAGGGAGGTCATGGGCTTGTCCCAGGAGAACCTGTCAGGAGCCCAACAGCAGAAAAAGGTCTGGTATGACAGGAATGCTCGAGCCAGAAAGTATGCTGTAGGTCTGCAGGTTATGGTCCTCATTCCTGTCAGACACAATAAGGTGCAGGCAGCTTGGGAGGGACCCTTCAAAGTAGTAAGGAAGGTCAATGATGTTAACTGCATGGTAGAACTGCTAGGCAGGAAGCAGGGGCACATGTACCATGTTAACATGATGAAACCTTACCATAATAGGGAGGCCCTGGTGCTAAGCATTTGTGGTAAGAGGCAGGAGGAGTCTGATGGGTATCTATGGCTACAGGGAGTCAGCCAGCAAAATCTCAAGTTACAATGTTGGAGCCTAGGGTTGCAGGCATATGATATGACAGTGCAGCACTGCAGTGGGGTTAATGCCAACACAGATTGGCTCTCAAGACAGGGAATGGGGTAATGTATTCCCAGATAGGCTCATCCCTCTCAAGCAGCGTTTCTCAAGGGTCACTTGAAAAACAAGCTCGAGTCTTCCTGGGGGGGGGTATCACAAAAGGAGATACTACCAGCCCAGCTATCTGGAATTTTGTAAATAATTATATGTCATTTGCGAATATCAACATGATTTATACACTTGTGTTACAAATGTATTAGAACTGTATGTCATATAAGATGGTTTGCCCAGACGTGTGCTGAAAAGGTATTTTACAAAGTGCTGTTTAAAGATTTAAGCACAGCCTGCCCTACTGGATTAGAACAGAAATGTACCTGCACTAATGTAACTGTTTCAATGTATATTTTAATAATGGAAACTGGAACACAAGAGGTTAACTTCAGAAAAATAGCTGAAATTAATTTACCTTACGGCTACATAATAAAAGGATGTTATCTTTCAGTTCCAGTGCAGTAATAGACACAATGTTTTCTGTATTGTCTTGGAAGTGTTTTATTGTTTTATGACTTCCAGGATCTGCCTTAGATCTAAGAAAAACTCTTGTCTATGTATTTTCACAGGTAGATGCTAAATGCTACCAATGGCATCAGTGGGGGTTTTCACCTGGGATAGAATCAGATGACAAGAAATGATGTCATTCTGCAAGCTATCCCAGCAGTAATATGTGAGATATTAATTTGGGAAGTCTCTTAGTGAGAGACTGTATTCTGTGTTTTGTCTTTGACCTGACAACATCAAGATCCACTCACCACATCTGCCTTCATTGCTCTGAAGTAAGTTATTAGGGTACAGCAATCCTTTTAGATACAGTCAGAAATATAGCAAAGCTTAATTTAGATGTTTTTCTTTATTTATCTGAGACTGTCCTGCAATGTCATTTTAAATATTTCCTGTGATTTTGAACTCTGATATCACTGTACACATATATTTAGTATTGTCTTGTTCTTTTATTATTTATTATTAAATATATTTAAACATTTAATTGTGGCTGATCTTTGTGAAACATATTTAAGTTTTGGGAGTACTTGCATATTTATTTGGTGACACTGTGGGCCACTCCTAATAGCATTGCTATTGGTCAAACTACCATTTATATTTACAGTAACATTACACAGTAAGATTAGACACCCTTTGTTAAGGGCCTTAAAGTAGCTGACAAGGAATGACTAGTGGCAGGGGAAACCTCCTTATAGTCTGGGCAGAAGGGGGCATAACTAATAAACCTGTGTCAGCCTTTCCCTGGTGTGTGTGTGTGTGTGTGTGTGTGTGTGTGTGTGTGTGTGTGTGTGTGTGTGTGTGTGTGTGTGTGTGTGTGTGTGTGTGTGTGTGTGTGTGTGTGTGTGTGTGTGTGTGTGTGCATGTGTGCGTGTGTGTGTCTGTGTGTCTGTGTGTGTGTGTGTGTGTGTGTGTGTGTGTGTGTGTGTGTGTGTGTGTGTGTGTGTAGAAATCCAACCTCAAAGAGTGTGTGTTTCATCTACTTGGGCAGGGATACAAAGCACTGGTTGGACAGAGAGGGTGCTGGAGTTTTTGGCTTGGACACTCAGCTGGGATCTCAACTCTATAGCTCTGCCAGTGGGGAGTCTTACTGGGGATATGGATCAAGAGGTTGAAACCAGCCCCAGACTTACTGTGGTCTCTGTGTGCTCTTAAGGGAAATTACACTTGATGCATAGAGCAGCATCTGGAAATACTGTGTGTGTACTTGTCATCCTCCCAATGTACATCCCCCACTGGTGGTAGTGATGTGGATTGAGGCTCCTTGATTACTGGGCCAGAGGTGGGGGGTCACAGCGACATCTGCCCGAAGAAAATATAGTGGCTCAGACTCCTGACATACTTCAATCAGGGAACCAGGTATAGCTTCCCTAAATGAAACATGAGGAATAACCTCCAGTCCCCCTGAGATAACCAGCCAAAATACCACCTTCTTGTCTGAAGTAGATATTTGGTCAGCCACACTGGCTGTGCAAGTGGGCTGCCCCATATAAACCTCTGATAGGGTCACAAAAGAGGGAGCAGCCAAAGAAACCAGACAGTCTGAAAATTCCTCAAGAGACACAATGGAGATGTCCAGGTGAGGCAAGATAGCAGAAGCCTTGTGTTTATCTTTCTTATGCTTCTTTTTCAGTAACTGCATGACATGGGGGTGAGAAGGCTAAGATGACATCATGCAGTGTGAGAGTTCTTTCTGTCTTTGACTTTCTAAATATATTTTTAAAGAAGAGAGATGGCTGTAGTCAGTTTTATGAACAAAGGACTGACAGACAGCACAGTTTTTGTAATTATGATCAGCTCCCAGGCAAAAAAGACACTTTGAATGGTGATCCCTTTGAAGAGTTTGCCTCTCACAGTCACATTTCCCTCTCTTCAATGACATATACAATAATTAAAAAGTTAAAATAAGAAGTGGAAGGGCCATCAAAGGGGTACTTATCTGCACAACAGCTAAGAAGCTGCATGAATCATACATCTGACAGACCTAAGATGAAGCGGATTTCTGTATTCTGGCTGGCAGCAAAGAAGTTGTGAGCTAATCCATGCCGGTGCTTCTCTTATGTATTTCTTGCCTTTGGCCTTAGGTCATATGTTGGATGTGTGTTATGAGAGAAAGGTGCCCAGGCTTTTGTACACTGAAAGGATGTATGGTTATCCTTGGCAGTATATTACATATGTCAGTAATACGGCAACAGTGATTTTGAAATGCCATCCGATGTTTCTTTATTGGTAGTCACCCTAATTATTGCATACATTTAAATGACTGGAGATAGTTCTTAGCAAGACAGACACACACACACACAAACATAGTTATGCAAGCACACATGCACACATATATAAGCTCATGCAAGCACACACAAATAAACACAAGCACACACCACATGTAGTCTTTTGAGCAATGTTTTTTCTTCCTGCCATCTGTTTTACATTGATTTGCATAGCTAAGCAAATCTTTACAATATCTTGCTAATGGCAGTTTCCCATAAAGATTCTTTCCTGAACTCATTGTCACTGTTTCAGTGGGTCACATCTTTAAGTGTCAATGTTAGGCCACACTATCAGTGTTGCAAGTCAAGCATTCAAGAATGCAGGAGTTGAGGCTCCAGAGCAATCTGCTACCACTAATAACACTAATAAGCAAAGGGTGTACGCTGGTATATAATAGCCACTAGGAATTCACTAGGAATAAAAGATTTGTCTACACATTACTTTCTAAGCGTATTGGATTTCTTATGTGAATGTTCTGTGAATTTAAGTGGTTGGACACTTGGCTGTTATATACCAGCGTACACCCTTTGCTTATTAGTGTTTCTACATTATTTTTGTCTCGCTGGTATTACGCTCTACTCGCTGGTTGTGTTACTTGGGCTTTTTATTCTGCTACCACTAATAAAATCAATGACAGGCTCTTTTGAATTCTGCCTAGAGAATTCCAGATTATGTGACTGGAAGTGCTGAAACTGTCGGCCAATATGACAGCTTCATTCCTATATTCTCAACATCTGCACCTCTAATGAAACATGACACCTTCATTTCTAGCCCATCAATATCTGCACCATTAGTGAGATACAATGCACCTTCATATTCTCAACATCTGCACCATTAGTGACCTTTATTTTCCCATATTCCCAACATTTGTACCATTAGCGAGATACATGACACATTCATATTCCTATATTACCAACATCTGCACCATTAGTGAGATACATGACTTTAATATTCCGATATTCCCAACATCTGCACCATTATTTCTAGAGTTGTCTAAAGCCTTTGAAACAGTTTGTCACAACAAACTTCTACTTCAAATGTCCTCACTAGGTTTCTCAGCCCACCCTTCTGTGGTACAAAAGCTATCTGTTCAGTAGGTATCCACTAGTAAAATGGCATTCCATGCTCTCTCCCTACCTCCCAGTCACCACCGGTGTACCACAAGTGTCTATCCTTGGTCCCCTCCTCTTTACCATTTTCACCAACACCCTCTATACTTCCACACAGCATGCCACTCTAGTACAATATGCAGATGATTCTACTCTCATTTGCACATCTAACAACATGGTGCACCTCCAAAAAATTACTTAAGAAGCTTTAACAGCCAATGAAACATGGCTTTGTAACTCACAACTCATACTCAACCCAAAAAAGACCAAACTACTATGTTTTCCCCTAAATTCATCTTTCATGAAAAAACAAAATATAAAGTCCTCCTTCTTGATAATACAACAATTGAAGTCAATTCTCATAGCAAATTATTAGGGGTGATAGTGGACAAGCTTACATTCGACCTGCATATACAAAATTGCATAAGAAAAACTCATCAAAAATTAGGGATGCTTTACAGAGCCAAAAACGTTCTCACTGATGCAATTAAAACTACACTTGCCACTACTTATCTCCTCTCTACTCTTCTTTATGGTGCTCCCATCCTTACTAACCTCCAGCTTTCACAAAAAATAAAACTTGAACAATGCTATAACAAAGTTGCTAAATTTGCAGCACATACTCTTTCAGAACCCACCACTATATAGCACTGAAAAGCCTTAAGTGGTTAGAACTGCCACATCAACTAACATATACACAACTGCTTCGCACCTAAAAAATTATCCAGCATCCATCTGCCTGTCCAGCACTAAAAAACATTCTGCACAACTATGTTCCCAGTCAGTCTTTGCGATCCAGTGACCAAAAACTCCTATCTGTCTACAAACCTAGAAAATCTGCTGGGCATTGTCTGTACTTGTACGAGGTTGTCTAGAACTCCTAACCTGTATCCATCAGATCTATACCCTCCCTCCCATCTTTCAAAACCACTCTGAAAGACATCCTAGCTAAAGTCTGGCTCTGTTCTCGCTCAAAACCAGGATAAACTATATCCCTAAATGTGAACAAGTACTTTTTTTATTCTTTATACCTCTTTACTCTCCCTTATTCACTTACTTCCTTACTGCTATCTAATTTTCTTCCCTGACTTGTCTCTCTAAATATACCATAAGCCTGTTTCCCTCATTTGATATTGCAATTCCTATTTGTATTAGACTGACTTAGCTTTAATTTCAATACAAACTGTCTAGAATTTCTCCAAATATTAAATGATGGCCATATACCTTGTATCAATTCTTAACCAATATTTCTATATTATGCCTAATGTGTTATAAACATTTAAACTGCAGATGTTTTTGTTTCATTTTTTGAAGATTGTAAAATTATTATTCTTAAAATGTTTTGTAATAATTTGGAGCGTTTCTCCCTGGGCCTCAGCTGAAAATGGGTTTCTACACAGTTGGACTTTCCCAGTAATCACATTCCAATAAATAAATAAATAGTGAGATACATGACGCCTTCATATTCCCATATGTCCAACGTCTGCACCATTAGTAAGATACATGGCAGCTTCATTCCTAGCCTCCCAAATTATACACTATTATTGAGATGGCAGCATTGCCTCAGGCACAGTTAGACCATACAAATCTTACACAGGTGCACAACAGTCAGTACTAGCATCTTGTCTAGCTTTAAATTATTTTACTTTAAAGACAACTGGCTGCTACCCCCACACACACACACACACACACACTTTCCATCAATAACAATAAGTTGGAAGTTGCCTATCACTCTTTATCAACTTACATGGCACTGAACACTCATCCCCATGTCATCATAATAAGTTACCCCTCACCTGACAATACAAATGCCATTTGTTTAAAAACTAACCATGAATGTTCACACAGTGTGTGCTTCTCATAAGCATATCCACATTCAGTGAAATTGTGGGCTTGCCCTCCCTTCCAAAAAAACATTTCTTTTAGTTTCATACTCCATAGTTATATTAGACAGCATGTACTGTTTATTTATTTATTCATTCATTCATTCATTCATTCATTTATTTTTTGATCATTTTGTGTTCACATTAAGGACATTGGTGTTCAGTAGTTTAGATATTTCTCAGTACACCATATATATATATATATATATATATATATATATATATATATATATATATATATATATAGATAGATACACACACATATATATGTATATGTTATACATGGTCTGCTTAGGAAATGCTGCTAATGGTGAAGGTAGATGGCTTCGAGCTCCTGGCAAATCATCTCCTAGTAGGACCTCATTCTTCCTTCAGTGAGAGCACAGTGTTGTTCTTGTATTTAAGTTATCTGTGACAAATTAGTAAACACAATGAAAAGCCTTTGGATTCTCACTGATATGTAGTGCGCCACAATACTAAGTAACCTGGGGTAGTTATCAAAGAGGGACAGAAACAGTGAACCTGGCCATCAGTAATATATCTAGCCTGCAAGAAGGGATGACATCATAACCTCAGCACTATGGCAGAATCTGGGCAGTCAGATATACTCATGCTACCGTGTGTGCAGACATGTATAGGTGTAAGAGCTTTCAGTATTTTCAAAAAATAATTTCTGCAACATAATGCTGGAACCTTAGCATAGAAATGAATATAGCATTGTTTAGAGATCTTTTAAGAACTGACTGTCTGATCCATGCAGACTTTAACTCCTTCATTTCATGATTCTTTTCCCTACACTATACCACCACCATCTACTACACAACCAACACAGATTTGCATAGTCAAAGAAACTGAAAAAATTTAAAAGATGTTTATATTATTCAAAAGCCCTGTCTGCACAAACTCTTGCATACATTATTGTTCTAGCATAACTAATAATGCAGTTGTTAGAGACTCTTATTAAGAAATGCCTTACTTTATGGAACACAGCATTCTATACCTGAAAGATGTATACTTTGCCATCTATTGCCCTAAGACATATTTTGTATTTAATGTGCCTCTTGTTATCTAATTATCCCAGGCCATGACTCTAAAGCGGGGTACATAATCCTTGGCATCAGTTCCAAAGGGTGATAATCTAGAACATTCTTTTTGGCACTCCACTGAGGACTAGCAGAGGAAGTATTCTGATGCATGACTTCATTGTCTTACATATTTTACCTTTCTGACAGGATGTCTTTCAAACTTGTGCAGACTTTTTTGATTTGTAATTAGTGACAACTATATCCAATATTTTTAAAATATATGTGGATATCCAAGAATAATAAATACCACTACTCCTCAAATTACTCATATTTGTCTGTCCATCACTTGAACATCTTGCAAGAGTAGGAGTGATGATTTATATCACGCTGATAAAAAATGGTTTCCAACCCCTGCTCTAAAGTGTCATTTGATCAGCTAATTAACTAATTCCCTCTCTTGGCCAGTACTGTGGCAGAGAGAGATAAAGCCCTGACCATAACACAGGTGACCCTGGCATGATTAGTGGCTCAGGTATCTGAGGCACTCACAGGGGAAATGGGCATGCCAATCCTGGAAGAGAAGGGAGAGGGCATGTGCATGGGGCTCACAGTGTAATTATATACTCCTCTGGCAAAGGCTGGGGAAACAACTGTGAAGTACTTCCTAAGGGTCGGTGGAGTGGGTTACCCTATGTGGAAGTGAGGGGTGGCTCAGCACAATTGCAAATTGCATGCACCACCCACAGGGTTTTTCTAAAGCTTGTGTGGGATAAGGAAGAAAATAAAAAAGGTAAAGACCTTCCTGGCAGTAGTATGATGCAGACTCAGGGTGTCTTGATCTCCTCACCAGCCCTTATTGAAGTAAATTTAGTGGAGGCCAGGAGTGGTATGTGGACCTAGTGAGCAAAGAGAGGCACCAGTTTCTGATGATGGTCAGCTGCAGGAGGAAAAAAGAAAGAAAAAAATTAATGCTTTCTCTATGATAAACACAAGTGATAGTGTACTGCATCTCTCACCATACCCTTCCATAAATGTTCTCTTCATCTGTTGATGACAAGAATTTATTTGTGGTTTCTCTACTATTCATTCAGAAAAATTCTTACAGAAGAAAATTCATGCTATTCATTCAGGTCGTTGTTGTTGTTAGACTTTCAGCTTTTCCCGGTTAGGGGTTGCCACAGCGGAACTCTGGTCCGCTCATGATTGGTAGTAGGTTTTCATGGTGCCAAGTTGCCAGCCCAACACCCAACCTTCAAAGAAGGCATGCCCATTCAAGCTCGCACCTACTTGCATGTCTTTAATGTCACTCGACCATGGGGAAGACATGCAGACTCCACACAGAAGGCGCTCCAGCCGAGAATCAAACGGGAGAACTTCTTGCTGTGAGGCGACAACGCTAACCACTGCACCATGGCGGTAATGCTATTCATTCAGGTGGTGCCTTGAAATTTAATAAACATAGTGAGCAATAACTTGTCCAATGCAGAGGTAGCTACTGTACTCTTCTCTCACCATGCCTTTGTAGTTTGTAACTTTATGGTTGTAGATTTGTGGCCAGTGTTTGCACAGAGCAGATGATCATAAAGCAAAGTAGATCAGTACATCTGGGCTGTTGTTAAAAGAGTTGCAGTGCAAATCTAAAGTAAATAAGCTGAAAACAACAGTGAAAGCAACAACTGATGAGGTAGTCATTTTTGACAAATATCTATAAAATTATAGAAGATACAAATATTTCAGTATTAACTAAATGTAAAGAAAATAGAACATGACACATTACAATCACCTCAAGATAGCAGACAGTTTCTGCATTCACTGAAAGCATCAGAACAAAAGGAATCATGGCAAGACAATGGAGAAGTTAAAGTAGGATAAAGTATTGTTTTTTTTTTTTTTAATTTATATGGTGGCAACACATTTTTTGTTGTATATGTGAAGAAGTTATAATATTGAAGGTTTTTATGTATGTATAAGAATCATGGAGAATATTAGTAAATAAGCAGTGCTTAAATAACTTTTTTAAGAAGTAAAAATATGAAAATAAGTTAGTATGGACTGCAAAGACTTCAAATAAGGGCCATCCAGGAAACCGGAGCAAACAAAACTCTGTTTTTCCTGCTTTAAGGTATTTGGGTAAAGCACAGGGAATAATCATGTCAGATATTCTACTTAGGACAAGACGAAGGAGAGAGAAAACTTGATTTATATTTGACAATATTATTATGCTGCCGGGTAAATGATGCAACGCCACAACATTATGCCTCCTGGGAAAATATTTTAGGATACAAGACTCATTTGACATTTCTGGAGTGTGAAGTTCAGAAACATTGATATAGTTTTCACTTCAGCCATCTGATGTTAGATAAATGTAACACTTAGGTTTTAATTGATAATAGCTGACACCTTCTCTAAGGAATCAGGCTGTGCGTTGTGATTAAAACTGGGTTTTGGTTCACTCCCAATGGTTATCATTCTCACCAGTTCTACAGAGACGGTGGTACAACTTGTCATCAAATGTGAGAATTCATTTCCTCTTACTGCACTCCTAATGGTATAATTATTGAAATTTTCTAATATGGCAAAAAGCTAGAAAATTAATATGCTCACTGCTAATGATTCAGAAATAATTTGAATTTGAAATACTCACTAGGGAAAACTCGCTCTTTACCCTCAGAGATTTGGAATAATATTAATTTAATGCCTGTGTTTACATATCAAGAAAATAAAATATCATTCTGACTGAAGACTTTTCATATTATTCTATTTGGCTATTATTTTGTTTGTATGTGATAAAAATGCTTAATTAGCTATGCTATTATTAGCGGATCTTCGTTTAAAAACAATATTGTTGCAAACAGGAGACATTGATACAAACAAGGAGTGTTAATTGACACCATATAGATCTGTATTCATCAGGGAGCTGAAGAAGTTATGTATTTATACTGCAGAAGCCAAATATAACTCCAGTATTATACCATGATCCCCCCAAAACGTGCACGCTGATTGGCCAGCGTGCCCGTTGTAAATCGAGTTATACTAATGGAAAAAGGTCCGTCGCCGGACTTTTTCCATTAGTATAACTCGTTTTTTTAGCTATGTTAAATGGGTTTAACATGGCGCTATTAAAATAAGCAACGGAGATCTCCGTTGCTTATTTTAAACTGTCTCGCCATGTTAAACCCATTTAACATAGCGAGGTAGTGTTAACGGAGAAAGCAAGATCTCCTTGCTTTTTAGTGTCTCGCTATGTTAAATGAGTTTAACATAGCGAGACAGTTTTAAAATAAGCAATGGAGATGTCCGTTTATTTTAAAACTGTCTCACTATGTTAAACTCATTTAACATAGTGAGACACTAAAAGCAACGGAGATCTTGCTTTCTCCGTTGCTTTTATACACTCTGATGTACCGCGCAGGCACGCAGTACATCAGAACTACCGGATGCCAGACATCTGCGGAAGGGCAGTAAACAGGCATTATACTATGCCATTATTTAAGAAAAGTAACAGTTTCTTTTCTTAAATAATGTCATAGCAATAACCACTTCTGGGTGTGGGTAATGCTTTACCCACGGTTGGCTTTGTTTGGTCCCTCGGGACCAAACCACGCCAACCGTGGGTAAATTTAGCATTACCCACACCCAGGCATGGGTTATTGCTATAATAAACTGTTTTCTTTTCCTAATTTAAGTTAGATATATGCAGAAAGACACCATGGACTTTGTGATCAAGCCATATGAAATGTTTGTATTGTTTACATTATTTAAAATAGAAAATATGTTTGTATGTTATAAGGAAAAGATCTCTTTCTGATTGGTTTGTAATTATCTCTTCAGCTTTGTTCTAAATGTTAGTCAGTAAACCAACATATATGCAAAGATATATACATTCTACACATATCAGCAACATATACATGTCTCAGTGAATACAAAAATAATAGCACCAGGAAGTGCATGCACCATTCCATTTTATGGTGCATTTATTTAATGTAATCTTACTTCTTGAGAGTCATTGTTTATTAACATAAATGTTACAGTATAAGATTTTAGCATTTAAATACTGATAACATAACCCTCATGTCTGATAAAAATTCTACTTAAGTTAATTTGAGTGTGTGTGTGTGTGTGTGTGTGTGTGTGTGTGTGTGTGTGTGTGTGTGTGTGTGTGTGTGTGTGTGTGTGTGTGTGTGTCTATAGTCACAGTGAAGGTACTCTTCAGAGCATGAGATGTCTGCTCACGTGTACATGAGGAATCATGAACAGATGCACACGCGCACACACACACACACACACACACACACACACACACACACACACACACACACACACACACACACACACACACACACACACACACACACACACATGTACACAGTGATTTACAATGCTGCTAGGGTCTGTTTTCACAGATGTTCCTCTCTGGCTTCTGATAGTATGTTACAGAAACATTAGGGTGATTACACAGGGTAAACATAATGCAGCAAGCACAGAAACAAAACACTTTTTACAATATTAAACGTATTCTTAAGTGCAGCCAATGCATTTATCATTTCATGCTAAAGTCAAGTTATTTATGAGGTAGTTATATGATCACCTACTCAGGTGCTCAGCAGACATGTATATTCAAGGGCTATCAAGCATGTAATCTAGCTGTTTGTAACAACAACTCAGCATCAAGAAAAGAACTGAAAGCTATGATAGTTCATTTGTTCTCATCAATTTTTCCATTAAGTTAGTCATCACAAACAGTCTTAAATGATTGACTACTATTGCCGATGGAGGGGGAAGAGTTTATATATCTATTTTATATATATATATATATATATATATATATATATATATATATATATATATATATATAGTTGTTCACTCCATTGAAACAGCTACTTCTCAGTGGAGTGAATGACTGTAAAAACTGGTCAGTTGTTCCATTCACTGACATATTAAAAGAATGCTGAAACTTTCAGAAATTCTGAAGGTTTATGCATTATAATATGGGAGGGTTTATGTAAGTGTAGGTAGGGTATGGTTCGAATAAGGGTTAAGTAAGGGGATAGATTTAGTGTATCGCATGTATATTGGTGTGTGTGTGTGTGTGTGTGTGTGTGTGTGTGTGTGTGTGTGTGTGTGTGTGTGTGTGTGTGTGTGTGTGTGTGTGTGTGTGTGTGTGTGTGTGTGTGTGTGTGTGTGTGTGTGCGTGTGTGTAAGCTGTCTTGTGTAGTGGCAGTCTTCTAAGGATCATAGGATCATAGGAAGTTACTAGGCTATTGGCCCTGAGGCCTTTATAAGCCTAGCAAGAATTTAGCCTATGTTCTGACAACTCAGCACCTGATGACCCTGTCTAGCAGAGACACAGGTGGAATCCATGGGGTGTATTTTCTGTTCCCCATCTAGTTATCCAGGTTGCGCTTAAAAAGTGTTAATGAGGTACTCTGCTTGATGTGGAGTGGGAGTCTATTCCACAGAAGGGGGAGTCTCTGGAACACAAATCTTCCCTACCAACAAGCCCTATTGATGTCACTGACCAGGCTAAGGTCACTAGTGTGGGTTAATCAAATAGAGCTTGAATTGCGGATATGCAGCAGTCCCATCAAGGCAGGGTCTGAGATTGCTTTGTATGCCAGACAGAGGTCACCTCTGAGGAGTCTGTAGGAGACTGAATAGAGGGACAGGGCCTTTAGCCTATCTGTGTATGGTAGATGTTTGAGGTCCTGGATTCTCCTGGTGAGGGACGTCTGTGGTCTTTCTAGCTTCTGCATGTGCTTTGTAAGATGCATGCCGAAAGGGGCACTGTACTCAATAATGAGTCTTATAAGGGAAGAATACAGGGATGTTATGACCAGCTTGTTCCTGGATGAGATACCCTTACTAATGATACTAATGAAATAATGTTATTTTTCTTTTTTTGTAAACCACCCAGTGTTAATCAGGAGTGGTTAATAACTTAATAAACCTGACCATATATTGTGAAATTTAATAGGTTTCTAACCACTTAGACAGCCTATATCCAGTCTGGAACTTGAAAACTTAGAACAATATTAAACACTCAGGTAATGGACTGGCTGTCTCCATCTTTGCCACTGAGGGAGCTATGCAAACAACATAGGAAATGTGAAGCAGCTATACCATTTCATATAGAACATTGTATTAGAAAGGACAAAAATTAACTGATCCTCTAGTAGGCCGTAATATACTGCCTGTAGTAGGCCATTACCATTTCAATGAACATTAAGAGAGAGAGAGAACTAGACTGGGATGGAGCCCCTCATGTAAGCATTTTAAAAGTGTGACATTATTTTGCTCTCCTGCAAGATGTGCTGTGATGCCTTGTCATTAAATGTATTGCTATGTTATGGAAAGAGGTTTCTAAACTAGAGTAACATCTACATAAACATTGTGAAAACTACATATCCTAAACAGAAACCACAACTAATGCATATAAACATTTTAATAATGAAGATGCTTTGCATTTTTTTCACTAGCGGTTAACTCTGAGAGGGTGAGGGTGGTGAAGCAGAGATTAAGCTTCCATTTACATGACTTTCCACTCATTATGGAGTAAGACAAACGATCGCACAACAGCATGAGTAGATAACATGATGAATGCTATGATCAGTGATCTTCCAATGTGAAATTGCACAGAAATGTAGCGAGAGACCCAACAATGAAATGAGGCAAGCGATGTATAAAATGTTCATCTGGTCCTAAAACTTAAGAACAAAGGATTCATCACATTTGACAGGACACTGAACTGCACTGTCCATGTTAGGACATTAAAGATCACTGTCCATGTTAGGACATTAGAAGTCACTGTCCATGTTAGGACACTAGATGTCACTGAACAAATTCCTCAGCTGAAAAAGGCTTTAATTAAGTATAGAAAGAGGTTCTGATCATACCATAGACCAAACAGAAACAGCATGTGTAATGATCTGTTTTGAGCCAGAATAAGGCTAATTTGCTTCAAATTATGAGACTGTCACATGTATGAACATTTTGTGTACAGCTATATGTTTTAATACATGGAGTTTGGAATATTTACTTCATAGGACCTATCTATGCATTCAAATGAAAACCTGTAAATATATGGTATAGAAGCTGAGATTGTGAACAAGATGCAAATATTAAACTACTGTGTAGAAGAATGGAACATTAGAGGATTTCTGCCCTCTACTCTCTCTCTAAGGTGAGGTGCAAGGTTAGATTTAGGAGAAGAGGCGGGGTCAGGGTTAGGGCTAGCAGGCTATAAAGTCTATATTCATGAGGAATAACAGTAAACAAGTTTTTGATGTCCAAGGTGACCAATAAACTCTTATCTTCTTTATACAAATTTCTTAAATTGTCTACAAAGTCCTGTGAGTCCTTAAGAATGTATTGACTGTTAAGAAAGAGATTTTTTAACTTTCTGTCTATATATTTGGCTATAGGTTCCATAATTGATCCCTTTTCTGAAACAATGGGTCAAAGTGGGGTGGTCATTCAAGTAAGAATGAATCTTAGGCACTCCAAAAATCTTAGGTATAATTGGTTTTTCAACTTTTAAAAACTGTGCCATTTCTAAAGGAATGGTTTTGTATAACAATAATTCAGCCAAAAGCAAATTAATAGCTCTATAAGCTGTATTGATTTCAATAATAGACACGGTTTGATAAACACAGAAGACATTCTGCTCACATAATTTTCCATGTTCATGAGGACCATTCCTCCTCCTTTGTCAGGTCTCATACAACTAACAGTCGTATTTAATGCAAAATCATTTAAAATAGATTTTTTCTTTATGGAATGGTTGTAAAATGATTTACTTCTTTAATCTCCTATTAAACTTCTTATTTCATTCTCACACATCCTCTCAAAAGCACTTAATACTGGATGTGTAGGAAGATTGAATACACTTTTACATTTAAACATCACTTACTAGAAGCACTTGTTTTTATTGCCTCCCAACAGTATTTGCAAATTATCTTTCATGACAAATAGCTTTAAATCAATTAAAGTATGACCAAGACTGGCTCTACCAGTAGGTATGAAAGTAAATCCTTTGATGAATAGACTATGGAGTTCTCCCCCATGTTAATATTGGTAAAATTAAAAATATTATAATTGAAATAGGATGTAACTGATACAGTACCTTTGTTGAAAATGCCCATATCACTATTAATCAATTCTTGAACTCGTACCACATTTGCTGATTGTTTTTCCACTGTTTGTACCACTTCCTGTTCTTGGCCTTTGTCCTCTGTTGGTGTACAGGAGTTTGTTCCAACCTCTGCATATTTCCTTGTGAATCTCTTTGAGCATCTCAATGTTTGTTGCTCCAAAGGGAAGACAGGAGTGTTGTTAAATACTTTAACAATTTTTTCGGACCTTTCTATATTAACCGTGGTCTGCTGATGATATGACTGCCCAGGTTTATGAATCCACGGGGACACCATTTTGTTTAAATAGTCAGCATCATCCCATTTCATTTTATCTTTCTTTGTCCTTGCTGATACCATTCTTGCTTCTACATTGTGGAACAACCTATTGAAACTGCCCTTTTAATGGGAGAACAAAACATCTCCAGTAATGGAAGTAACTAAATTAGAAATTTCGCTCTTCAAAACACTCATGTGCCGGTCATTTCCTTTTATGACCAGCCATGTTAGTTCTAAACCGGTCTTGTCAAATAATACCATTAATTCCATGTGAAAAGGAGTGTTCTTCAACTCCATGTGGGTGGTTCCATATCACTAACCACTTCTGTATGTGTTGACATTTAACACTTTCCATGAGAAAATAATTGTCCATTTGTAGGATTTTAAAGTTAAAAACAACTTTGTGTAGTTGTTTGATTAGCTGCTTGATGTTAATACACTGCTGAGTAGATGTATTATCAGCCTTTTCATCATGTTTATAGTTGAAATTATCCACCCCATTGTTTATATTTGTGACTTCTGTCCAATCTACATCCATACCCCTCCAATTCCTATCTGGATAATTAGCACTTGTAGTGTTAAAAGACTGTATAACATTACAACTATAATTAACGTTTAATGGATCTTTCTCGCCACTCTGTTGTGCATTCAGAACTATGACATAGGTGGCCTTCAAACTCTAGACCCAACCCAGTTTGGCTTCATTAAGGGTAGATCATGTTTGTTAATCTTGGTTGACTTCTTTGAGAATGTCACCAAAGCCCTGGATGAAGGTGAGACTGTGCACACTGCCTACCTAGACCTGGCCAAGGCCTTTGACACAACCCCCCCCCCATTCAGGTATCATTGAGAAACTGTCCCAGTTAGGGATTACTCATGTCACTAGATGGGTAGCCAATTGCTCACTGACAGTACACACACTGTTAGAGTCAGGGACTCCTCTTCTACCAGTCACCAGTGGCATAACACAAGGCTCTGTGTTGGGCCCCTCTTCTGTTTGGAATCTATTTCTCAGAAGTCTAGGCTAAAGTAGATTGTCCATAGTTTACCAAGTTCACTGATGATTGCAAACTGGGCACAATCATTGAGTCTCCCAGTAATGTTAACATATTGCAGAAGGGGCTAATACAGACAAATGACTGGTACCAAAGCCACGGACTAAAACTAAATAGAAAAAGTGTATTATTATCCCTTTTGGCAAAGAGGAATTCACTGCTTATTACAGTATTGACAGCACTCCCTTAAAATCAAACCCAGTGGTGTGAGACTTGGGAACGCAGGTTAATAGCAATCTAAATTTTGATCACCATGTTTCCACAATGGTAAAGAAAACCTTCTACATTGTCCATCTCATAAGTAACGGCATCGCATTCAGGTCTAAGGATGTTATACCTCCACTGTACTCTACATTCATTAGACTGCTAGTACAATGCCCCTTTTAGCATGTACCTCACTAGACACCTGCAACAGCTGGAGAGACCACAGAGGCTTATCACCAAGAAAAGTCATGGTCTCCAAACCTTAACTTATGTGGATAGACCGAAACCCCTGTCACTGTACTCTGTATCTTATAGGCTGCTGAGAGACGACTTATGCCTAGCCTACAGGACAGTTTCCATCCCCACCCTAATGGAAATGCTGCCCATCTGCAAATCAAATGAGACAAGACTCATTCACTCCTAGTATCTTAACCTAACCTATGACATTAACAGAACATGCTGGACAGACAGGTATGTGTCCCAGAGACTGCCACTTCTCTGGAATAGACACCTAATTTATGTGAAGCAGAGCTCTTCACTGACCCTATTCAAGTGAAACCTGGACAATTGGATGGGAGTCCACAAATTCACCCCAGGGTTACTGTCCATGTCTCTCATTGACAGGGGTAGTCGGTGCTGATCATAAACTTGCTCTGCGAATAACACCTATCTAAACAAGCTTGATTAGGGTAACTCAGATAAAACAAGGCTAAGCTTGTAAGGGTAACTCAGGTATAACTTGGCTAGGGTTGTAATGGTTCTAGGGCCATTAGCCTAGTAATCTCCTATAAATCTACAACCTTTCCATAAAGGAAAAATCTATTTTAAATGATTTTGCATCAAATAAGACTATTAAGTGTATGAAACTAACAAGTGAGAAGGAATGGCCTTCATGGACATGGTAGATTATGTGGACAAAATGAGTTTATGGACATAATCCTGAACAATAATTTTATCTTTTTTGATGGTGAATAGTTCAAGCAGTTGTAAGGAGTAACTATGGGGACTTCATGTGCCCTCATTTTTTCCAATACAGTTTTATATTGGTGGAAAATAAAAGAAGTGTTCAAGATGGACTTGTACAAAAAATGTCAGGAGTACCTCTGTTACCTTGATGATATTTGTTTTTAATTTGGAAGGGGGACTATATGCAACTTGATGAGTTTATTAAAGAACTACAAAAATACTTAATTTCTAAGATTCACTTTCAAAGCAAGTATGTACAGTACACATTAGCTAAATATTAAAATTATTAGGGGTGAGCTACATAATTTAGAACCATCTATCTATAGAAAACCCACGTTTCGTAATTCTTTTCTGCATTACACTAGTAGTCACCCGACACATCAAAAGAGGTGGTTACTCAAAGTAATTGGCCAGTGCAGTGCTGTAGCAGTTGCATTGTCACCTCACAGCAAGAGGTTCTCCGGTTAGATTCTCGGCTGGGTTGCCTTCTTCGTGGAGTCTGCATGCCCTCCGTGCATTTGTGTGGGTTTCCTCCAAGTACTCCAGTTTCCTCCCACATTTCAAAGACATGCGTCTGGAGCATTTGTCCCCAGGCCTCTGCTTAAAATTGTTTTCGTTCCAAGTTGGACTTTCCCAGTAAACAAATGTTAACTAAATACGCGAGTCAATTTATTAGGATTTCAAGACTCACCTCCAAAGATGAATGGTGTGTGGTAGAGTTCAGTAAATTAAAAGATATGTTTATAGAGCGTGGATATCTAGAAGCACTTATTGATGAATATTTTAGTTAAGTTTTAACAAAAGAAATGAATGGCATGGGCCCATAATACATACAGTTCTGTATCATATAGGGAACAATAATAAACAGACTCATCTTGAAATAGTACGCAGTAATAATAGTAAGTTTTAACTATATGGTATTGCATCATTCTGTAGATGCTGGTGATATCAAGAAGATTATGTATAAAAATTGGAGGATACTGGGAAGTATTAATTTACCCCATGTTAATTTTTTGTATCCCCCTAATTTAATTTATAAAAATAGGAGTACTATTAAAAAGATTTTAGAGAGACCAGATCTAACTAGGAGCAACTCCACATATTACACAGTTAAATGCGGGTGTTGTAAGCAATGCTCATTTATTGATTCTGATGAGAGTCGTAGGATTTTAGACATCATACAAAAATGGAGGATACCAGGTAGATATAACTATAAAACTGACAGGATTGTTTACTTGGCAAGGTGTTATTTCTGTGCTGTATTTTATATTGGGAAGAGTGAGAATGCATTGAATAAAATAATTTATCAGCATAGCTGTAGTATTACCAAAAAAAATAGCAAGAGTACTTTAGCTATGCATTTGTTAGTTTGTCATAATTTTGTTAAATTAAAATTTTGGATTTTGGAAAAAAATTCAATATATGAATTATGGAGGGGATTGGGAACACCACTTGTTGTACAAAGAAATTATTTGGCAGCTTAGGACCGATACATGTCATACACCAGGTCTTAATGATACTATCACTATAACTAGTGAGTTAACATGAAGATCTTTAGAGATATGATGCATGATTGGGTGCAGTTAACTTTTGGGCTGGTGGACTGTTTTATTGAAATTGTATTGCACTTGTCATTTATGAAAAAGTCACGTTTTGGTGGTCAAAACCTTCTATAGTGAGAAAAGTTCGATTCCTAGTGCAGTGAGGATGATGTGCTTTCATATGCACACACAGACAAGCACAGAAACACACAAAATAAAGTATTTTTGCAAGAGGAAAGTTTTGTATACCCCCCCCCATGTTAAGGTCAGCATCGTGCACATCCGCTTCTACTGATATAAACTACCTCTGAACTCATATAATGATAAGGAAAGGGTAGTAGTCTAAACTATATATGTTGAACTACTTCCCTCTATGAGTGTACAATCTCCCTACTTAAATGGTACTCAATAAATGAAACATAATCACATAATCAATGTAATAGTTCTAAATGAGTAGGCACTGGATGGACTGTTCCACATTATTTATGTACAGTTCAGAGAAAAACATAACTCTTTGGATAGTTTGAGCACCCAGCAAGAGCACTTCCATTACTTGTTAATTAATGATATTTAATAATGAGAGCACGTGGATATTACCATAACTTACTACTAGAAAGTTTGCTTGTACATACCTGTCTTTTAAAGGCTATTAAGCTATGTGGAGATTGACAGAATGAAATACATTTTTTTTATTTATTTTTAAACAGGTAAGTGACAGTTCAATGGACACTTTTCAGATCTGACATCTGACTGTTCTCACAGTAGATTGAAGCCATGAACTGCTGTCAAGCTGCTCCTTGTGGTACAGGTTTTGAGTCTGTCAGCGTCTCTTTGCTTACATTGTGATCTTGATTAATTCAGCTAACCAGACAGTGCTTTGGGGCAATTGGGAAACTAGCCATGGTACCCTACTGGTCTCCTGGACCTCATGCCTATTAACTAGCTATGACCCAAGGTAGTGGCAGACATGCAACAACAAATGCAGTAAGACAAAGCAATGACATGTATAAAATAAAATTATGGTCAAAAACAATTTAAATTTGAGATATAACTACAGTTAAAAAGACAGAATTAAATAAATAGTTTACAAAAGAATATACGTGCATGATTGCTTAAGGAATATAAAATGTTATACAACATATTATAATAAAAGTGGTAAGTTAGAGAAAATAAGGTGTGAGGAAGAGAATATAGCGTTTAGGAAGAGGCAAGGTTAAATATTAAGTTGGTGTAAAACATATATATTATATAGTTACCTGCACATGTTAAAGGGGGTGTTTCTAATGACTGATAGGTCGCTGACATTCCTACATTCAGCAGGTAGGTAGTTCCAAATTGTAGGAGCATATTTTAAGAATGTTGTTTACATTGAGTACATAACAAATGGTAACTTTTTTAGCTCAAGTGATTCTCTCATTTGGGATATTAATGAGTACTAATGACCAAATATAGTAGGTTTACCAGCTACAGTTGAGCAGAAATCACCTTGATGAGTTTAGAAAGGCTCAATGACTTTCAACACATCACTTTCCATGTACCCCTTTATACTGGTGAACATACACTATATGACATTAACATTGAAAAACACTGTTGCCAAAGTTTGTGTGTGTGTGTGTGTGTGTGTGTGTGTGTGTGTGTGTGTGTGTGTGTGTGTGTGTGTGTGTGTGTGCACAGAATTTACATTCGACTTATGTGATCAGTGGTTGTGATTAATTTGAAGGATTTGAGTATGAGGAAGGTAAAGAAGTCTGTGTCTCTTGTATCATTGGAAGTGTAGCTGGAGTTTGCTTTTTCTGTATTCTACAGTGCAGCCTTACGGATGAATAGCATAAACAATTTTAACTGTTGATGGTCTTTTCCATGTCTCCATGGCTATGGAACCATGGATATTTTTTTAATTTAGAGTTGTGTAGGACACACTACCCTGCAAAAACACTCTTTTATTTTTATTGAATTTTATTTATTTATTTATTTATTTGGGATGTTTTTCCCTAAACTTGGCCTTTTTATGCTGTTTATACTTGTTTTATTAAGTTTGCTCACTGGCAGTGGTTGTGAGTTAGTCTTCATTTGGTTTGACATGAATATGTTTGTAAGGGGTATTTGGAAACAGAGACATAGGTTATTCAATTAAAAGAAATATGCCCCTGGATTAAATGAGGGTACAGCGATGAGTTCTTCTTTTATAAAAATTGATGAATTGGTATTTATTTTTTTATTGTGCAGCGGTTAGCTTTGTAGCCTCATAACAAGAGGTTCTCCAGTTTGATTCTCAGTTGGGGCACCTTCTGTTTGGAGTCTGCATGTCCTCCCTGGGGTCAAGTGAATTTAAAGACATGCAGGTAGGTGCGAGTGTGTATGGGGTTGGGTGCCAGGCTGGCAACTCAACACTGTAAAAATTCACTGACAATCATTAGCGGACCAGAGTTCTGCTGTGGCTACCCCTAACCAGGAAAAGCTGAAAGACAGTTTTTATTGACATTTGTTTAGCGGAAAAGTCCACCTGGGCACAGGTGCCCTTTTTCAGCAGAGGCCCAGGGAGAAAATCTCCAAGGTATCATATTTAATGCAATCAATATTTACAATAAATTTTTTAATACAGTTTCAATAAATGCATGGCATAATAGCTCAGTATAAAATTTGTATTGCTATTCAAAAACATTAAATTTACAAGACTTGTATTATGACTTTACAGATAACAAAGTGGTGTATAAGATAGGTAGGAGTAATTTAAGAAATACAATACATTGAGGTATTAGAGGAGACAATTAAGCCTGAGTTATTAATAGAGAAGTAGTGATGGAATAGTAATTTGGTTGTGCTAATTAGAAGTGAGTATAGTAGTTGTTTAATAAGTACAATAAAGTGAGGTATTAGAAGGGTATAAACAGGTTAATTGATTACGTCTATATCAGAACATCAAAACTGACAACGTCGAATGCTCACATGACCAAATATTCACACACTCGACAATGGTATTGTGGGGGGGCTGCATCCCCCACACCCCCACTAAATATATATTCCTACTCCGAGATCACACTACAGTGAGGAAAGGGGAAAAATCCCGATCTTCACTGTACCATGAACAAAATGAATAAACTTCAAGAACATGATTTTTTGCTCATGTGAGTGTTTGACATTGGTGGTTTCAATGTTATGATATAGACCCAATTGATTTAGTGTTTTAAAGGGAGGTATAAAAAAGGTGCCGAAGGGTGTTCAAGAGCTATGACCCAGATAAGAAGCAAGGACATGCCTTTTCAAAAAGGGAAGTGCTGTTGGGGTGATATAATTTAACCACAGAGAGCACTTACTCCAGTTTTGTAATGAGTACATTTTAGCTATATGTTTAAATGATGATATGATATTCATTTTTATAAATTAATTTATTTTCTGTTAAGTTGCTGATAGCAGAAAATTTGGCATGCTTATAAAGACAAAGGGTGAGTCAAGAAAGATGCCAAAATAATTTTAACAGTCTATTTTATTACAGTACCCCAAAAGTTAAATATAGATATGAACAAGCAGATGGTACTTACTGCATTAAACTTGTTTTAGATGTATTATTTGTTGAGTAGCACTTTATGATCACTGAACCACAAACATAAGCATTGAAATTAAATTGCGCTAATGATTCAAAGTTAGCAGGAATGGCTAAGCTTTGTAAAATGAGGGAAAGACTGCCAGCATAGAAGATAATTTTAAAAATTGGAAGGCTATTTTGAAGACTATTTATGAAAAAATAGAGAGGAGTTCTAGGCCATGAATGGAACCTTGGGGAATGTAAAACTCAAATGTGCAGACGACATTGTTTTCTGAAACATATTGCGACACAACTGTCTGTGAAGTAGTTTTTTTTTAACAGCAGAAGGATGAGATGTTAATGGTTAACTAGATCAAATATTCTATTCAGGTCACCAAATATGGAATAAGTATAACTATCTTGTCTATAATGGAGAAAATGAGGCAAATAGCTTGAAAAAGATCAATCTTCATATTATAGTTAGTGATAAAGCTATGTTTGGAATTTGTATGGATATGGAAGAGTTAAATGACTAAAAAAGTTTGATTACATATTAGTAAGTCAAAAACTTTGGCTAAATCCTTCTGGATTACCTCTGTTTTCTATTCATCCTTGGAGTTTTCCATTCAAGAAACTTTGGATAAAGGGGACAAATTAATTCTGAAAACTAAACAGCAGAGAAAGTGTCCTGGAAAAGAAGGGTATGAAGTTTTTGGAAGGGCAAAAAATTGTATCTGACTTCCAGTCTGAAAGAACTATACCTGTAGAGTGAGAGGTTAAAGATACAGCTGCAGCAATAATAATAATAATAAACCTTGTTTAAGACATTTAGAATGTAGAATATTAGTTAGAGGTGTTAGGTAAAGACTGTTTAGTCAGTAGAAAGTAAAATGAGTTTGTTGAAACAGTATTAAAGTTAAAATGGCAGCAGTGGCAAGTGCTAAAAGGGCAGAAAATGGGGAAATTTATTTTATGATTTCAGCACTTTCTTGCAATGCAAGGTAGTAAGACTCAGATGATGAAGAGGGTTTAACTGTACGGGACTGATTATGACCAAGCATTCTTTTAATTTCTACCAAGTGGTTTTTAGATGTACCATATGACTTTGCTGATATCTTCAGCAGCTGGACTTCACTATTTTGACAACAATCCTTACAGTCCCATTTAGGAAGACAATTAGGTTATTTAGTGCTGAGCTGTTTAAAGAGCTCTATAAGTCCTTTACAGGTTGAATAACTGATTTAGTTACTTTTGCTGTGAAAAGGCAAACAACTAAATTAAGCTGACATAATTTTTTCCTGCAAAAGGACATGATGCACTGGTCACTAGGGAACAGGATTCTCTGTTGTTTTATCTCTGAAATGCATGTAATTTTTAAGTTCAGTAGTAAGACAACAGAATGTTTGCCACAGAAACATCCTTTCTAACAGGATAAATATAGCTTTCTAAGTGTAGTATTTTTAAAATGTTTTTGTAGGGTCAGTAACAGCATATAATGGGAACTAATTAATGGATTAAACAAAGCTGTGGAGCTTGTTTCCTCTGACTACAGAAATAATGTAGTCTGTAATTAAGAACTCTTTTTTAATATTATTTAAAAAGATAGGGCAATTGTAACTAAGAGCTGAGATAGTTAAGAAGGGTTATCCTACACTGACAAGTGTTTTAATCCTATTCCATCAAATCCACATGGATTGTATCACACAGGACAAGGGTGCACTGCACTACTGTGAGACTGTGGTGGAGTAAATAATCACACTTGGAGGGTGCAGATGAGCTTAAACCCATCAAAATGCCTTCTCTCTCTCTCTCTTTATCTCTCTCTCTCTCTCTTAGTGATGTTTAGTTATCCTTCAAGGTGAAAAAAATGATTAGCTATAACTCATAGAATAATTTGAATTAACATTAGTAAAACAATAAGAAAAATGGTGACCAATTTACAGCAGTCTACAATGCTACTGAAAATAAGAACTAAGAATGATAGAGTTCTTCTCCAAAATAAGGTTAAGAGTGGTAGGAAGAGCAACTAACTAAGTAATGAAATATAAGGTTGTGAGTTGGATTAGTTTTCTATTGTAAGAGTTTATTCTGTTAACAATGGCATCACTTAGAAGAATAAAGATAAATATGCAGGACCATGAAGAGAATATATCAAAGATGCAGCTAATCTGAGACTAAGATGGAAGAGATAGTTGAGCACTGGTGACTATGTATGGTTTAGTATTGTCACCTAAGGTGCTTACTGCAACCACTAGTTAGGATCAGAGCCTCTAACTAGTGTGCATTCAGCTAGTTTAGTAAATGTGGAAGGTATTGTTAATGAGACAAAAGGTAACTGATTACTCTTATGTAAGTGAAATAAATTATCAGAAAGGAGTAAGCATCAATTATATAAAACAAGAGACAAGTAACAAATTTATTTAAGCACAATTCAGACATTGAGATAGTATCTGGATGATGATTACCACCCCCAGGCATCAAGAGTGTCCAGCTCATTGTGAGCAATGAAGACTGAAGTGGGGGATAGGGAACTGCTAAAGGAAAAGAGTAAAGCACTAAGTTCTGATACAGCCCAAACTGTTTATTTGTTTTTATTTTTCACTCCAGTATTGTTGGCTTTTTTTTTTTTAAATGAATTCAAGCACTTCTTATGGAAAGAGAACTGATACTCTTCAGATCTTACAGCATCAAAGGCAGGGGCTCTGCCATCGTGAGCCAGATACTCCAGCCTTTAGTAAGAGAAATGTTATGATAAACTTAAGGGCAAACAGATGTAATAAAGGGTGGCTGCTGAAATTTGTAGGACCGTAATTGTGATCCATGGGACTGCTGAACTGCAAGCATCATTTACGGGAATATATATACTAATCCCAAGACTGTGGTAGCATATGTCCCCCCGATTCTGACATGCAGTGATCATAAAGTTAGTCTATATAAGTAGCAGAAGTGACAGCAAGGTACAAAAGCAAGTTTCAAATGTTGTAGTTTTACTATTTGAATTGCAGTTTATTTTTTGCAGTGCTGAGACTCATGTGATTGGGTGTGTTGGGCCAGAGCTGATATCTAGTTAAGGAAAACCAACTAAAATATTTTATGCATGTGTTTCTCTTTCTTATCTTGTCTTATTGGTAGCACAATGTGTTTGTAAAATGTGTGTAACACTGTAACCTTTTCACTAGTACATGCAAAAGGAGATGAAAACCTTTGCATTTCACATGCCATCAAGTTATAAAATGCAATTACAGCCTACTTCAACTATGCAGCTTACTAGGACTGAGAAAAGAAAGCAGACAATTAAGAAATGTATGTGATATGTGATCCGCACTAGTACTTCTGGTTGTTCTGGGCTGATGTAATTAAACCAATTGCCCTTTACAAGTGGAAGATCTGATTTTAGTTACTTTTAATGTGAGAAAGCAAACAACTAAATTAAACTGACATGTTTTAGTGCAAAAGGACATGATGCACTGGTCCATAGGAAACAGTATTCAGGAACTGGAATGTATAAATAATTTAGACTGGTCTATGTTATGACTTGTCTTTGCTTGGAGGAAATTAGTGACAAATATGAGAAAAATATTAAAAGTACAGAGGACCATTTTTAAGAGGTTGCCAGCACAAAATATATTAAAGCCACTGGCACATGTACTTGCAAGCCTGAATGTTTGATCTACTTAGCTAAAAGCATATCATATACAGCTTTCTACACTAGAAAAAAACTATTAGATGTTTAGGTGAAAGAATAGCTGAGCACTTTCCTGATATTATAGGTTCATAGGTTTATACCAGGCTAATGACCACCAGGGTCTTTTACAAGCCTAGCCATGCAACCCAACTAAGTTTTATCTCAGAGTTCCTTGGACGCCTATATGGTGAGGTAAGTTAGTAAAGAGGTCGCTAAGGGTTATGTGGGGGGTATGATAGCAGGGATTAATTAACTTACTTTTAGATGGGTAGAGTTTAACACCATGTTGGAATGCAAGGAATTACACTGGCAGATTAAGTTAAATGCTGATAAGTTTCTGGTTACAATGATCATTTAAATATTAAATGTGAACAGAAAAGGAAAAGATTTACAAGCATTTATAATGCTATTATTTTCAGTCATACACAGGTTTTATTTTCCTATTTTTAATTTATTGACTTCTTGTTTGAAAATGTTTATGCTGTATGATTTAGCAATTGTATGGAATTATACGAATCATGAAAAATGTGATTATAATTCTAAGTAATTTAATCATCTCATTGCTGTTTTAAGTTTGTTTTCTGACAAAGTCTTGTTGATTAAAAGTTGAAAGTGCTAAAAATTTAATGAGATGTGTTTTGATGGTTCTTGGTATAGTTAAGACAGGGCATGAAATTATGTGTTAAGAAAGGTGACTCAGTGTGGGAACTCTTTATGTGCTATAAATCCTAAGAAGGTAGATACACTCTAATCATTTAGTGCACATTTGACATTGTATGAACTCTTCAACTTTCTATACATTACATTAGATGGTATGACAACAGAAGGAGGCTGTTTGTCCCAGATGTACACTAAGAGCCATCTAATATGCAGTTGCTGCATTTTCTAGCCTGGGTTTGCCAAACTACCACCAGCTGTTACAAGCGACATTCCACCAAGAACTCATACAGCCTGCTCTAAGCATCTACAACTCACTCTGTGAAAAAGGTATTTTCTCCTACCAATGTCGGCTTGGCTGCATCTGACAGGCCAGTCTTTTTCATCTGTTTTTATGCTTCAACTCCTTTTTCACATTTCCTGTGTAGAACATTACATGCATATTCTATCCTAAATGTCTCTCTTTATCTGTCTGTCTCCCCCCGGCTTCAATCACTGCTTAACGTAATCCCATGTATCATCTTCCTGCATACTTTCTAGTTTCCAGCATCCTTTAACTGCCGTTTAATTTACTACTTACTATTTCACCAATCTTAATGCTAATATATGCAGTTTTCTGCCTCCTGACCTTCACTCTGCTTCAAAATACAAGTCTCTCTTATATTACTTCTCAGTCTGAAATTGTAGCTAAGTACTAATCAATGGCTATACATCTCTTGCATTTAATCATATCTCTCTGAACTACTTCTCTCTTTTTATGTCAACTTGATCTTTGGCATCAGATCAAAGTACCCAAGTTTATTACTCACAAATATCTACTACTGTGTCATAATGTAACTCATGTATATCCAATGGATGTCAATGCAGGTTCATCACAATATTGCAGGATTTGAATTATGTTCATGTACGTTATCAAAAACATTTGTATAATCCTTTGTTTTTACACTGCAATTTTTATCCAATTTGACTTTTATTCTCCATATCTGCTGAAAAGGATTTTTTGCCCAGTTGGACTTTCCTGGTCCATAAATGGAAATAAAGAAATATGTTCTTGTTCAGTACTGGAATTGCACCCAGTACTGATGTGGTCTCAAAAGAATGATATAGCATGAGATTATAGCCTCTATGTCCCTGATAACTTTGTCCCACAGAATGCAACCCAATATTCTGTTGTCTGTTCTTACCACCATGTCCTTGATCAGATGTCTTGCAGTTTCTCACTAGAAGAGTTTCTCTAATATTCTGCAAGAATCAAGGACATGTAAGTTGGAACATAGTGTCTGAATGGGCCTTATTAAAGACCTCAGTTGTTGAAGTAGCATCACAAAGCTGTAGCCAAAAGGTGGTCTGCTCTTGTCATGACAGTAACCCAGATACCTGTTGGTGGACACCAGCAGTGAAGGAAGCTGTCAAGTTAAAGAAGGATGCTTTCCATGGATTGTTAGTGGAGGTGAGGGGGTCTCCACCTCTGACCTGTAGTCAGCAACAAGGGAGGAAGGTGATGGCTGTGGCAGTTACTTAAGTGAAGGCCTGGGTGTAGGAGGACTTTGGTAAGGCCAAGGAAAAAGACTTTCAGATGACTTCAAGAAGGCTCTGGCAAACCATCTGATGATGCAGGACAGTTGGGTAGGACACTGTCCAGGCAAGAGTTGAGAAATGCTGACCTCAACAGGAGACATTGTTTGGAGGTGAAAGGAATGCTGATGAATTCTGAGCCTGGTAGACATGTCCCCTTTGCTGAGTAGGTTGACATAGTTAACATGCATTTTGAATGTTTTGTAGAAGGCAGAGATAGTACCTCTTGATTTGCAAACTGGGATGGTGGTCCCCATTTGCAAAATGGGGGCAACAGGGTATGCTCTGATTATAGAGAGCTCTGACTCTTCAGTCTCATGGGGGAAACCATATGTCATGGTGCTGGAAAGGACACTCCACTGATAACTGATTGTTTGATTCAGGAGAAAGAATGTGGTTTCCATCTTAGCAATGGAAAAAGTGGATCATCTATTTCTCCTTGCATATATATTGAAGGGGTGGTAGGAATTTTCCAGTCCTGTCTACATGTGTTTGTTTTGCAGGTCTTTACATGTTATATGACAAAGTACTTCAGGATATCCTATGGGAGATGTTACATAAGCACTGGATTCTGTGGTCTCTGGTGCATGCCATTCACTTCTTGTACTGGCAGACTGAGATTTAAGTCCATATTCTTTGTCTTAAGAGAAATAATTTGGAGGTGTGAAATGGACTTCACCACAAGTTAGTCTTCTCTCCCCTCCTGATCAAGATTTCCAAGGACAGGATATTTAGCATGAACAGTAAGTGCAGTGATGTCAGGAAAACATTAATATTCAATGTGGATATTTTGATTATAGTGAAAATCAAATAAATATTTCAGAAACTTCAGAAAGCTAAACTGAAGAATGGCAAGGATAATACATACTGGGAGATAAGGACAGCAACAAAGAGAACCCAGCTAATCAACTTGTTGGGGAGCAGTGGAGGATTATAAAGAAGATATATTATGAAGGCCCACAAACTCAGTAAAATAACTACTTTGGGAGGGAAAGCCATGCCTCGTTTATTTGCTCATTTATGTTTGGCTTCTATATTTAAACAAAATGAACACTTGATATAAGTTAATAGGCCATAGGTAAGTACTAGACTATCTGCCCTTGTGGGCCAATTTAAGCCTAGCCAGTTTCAAATTAGCCCACCCCATTTGGCTATAGAATGGACTTACTCACCCCATGGTCGATAATTATACATTACTCCTAAATAGAATAACTGGGACCATACCATAAATAATTTGAGGGGACCCATACATGGGATAAATCATTTAGGAGCTGCCTCTGTCCATTAATAGTAAAGGGGCAGTCCTGTGGTAAATTTTCTGTTTCCCTTCCATAGAGCTAAGTTTCACTTGAAAATGGACATGGATGAACTTTGTTTTATGTGGATGGGAAGTCTATTCCACAGCAGCGATATCATCTGTGAGATATACATGTCAGCTAAACCATTTTGTTGATGTTGCAGAAGAGGTTTAGATCCCTAGACAGAGTATTTCTGATGCCATTTGACTTGCTGATGTACAGTAAATCCATCAGTAATGGGTCAGAGGATGCCTGGTATACCAGACAGAGGTCATCTCTTAGCAGTCTGTAGGATACTGAGTATAGTGAGAGAGCTTCAGGTTGGTCCATGTAGGATATGTTGTTTAGACCCTGTATCATTTTAGTGAGTTATCTCTGTGGGAGTTCAGCTGTTGCATGTGTATAATGTGTTTATTTTGCCCAGTCTGTCTAACAGAACTCTTAAAACATTTGTTGGGTTGAGAATATTCCCTAGTTTGAGATAATCTGTATATGTTTTTACTGTAATCATTTCCCTAATTTATGCCTTTGAAGAAAGGTTAAGCACTATATTGGTAAATATGGCCGTCTATGTCATGATTTTTACTCCGTCTTCAGCACCCTAACTGTCCTTTACCCTGTTACACATTCCATCCAGTCCAGCATGGATAACAATCTGCTTGTTAAGGCCTTATTGGTCTTAGATGAGCCTTTGTCCTTGTTGATCACAATTTACTATCTACCAAATTTCACTTTTCTCTTTTCAAGTTTAGAGTCCTTTAATCTGGTATTCATGTTATCTAAATTCTATATCTATGTCCTCCTGGATAGTGTCTTTTCCTCTTGTGACCAATTGGTGTTCCCTGGGGATTTGCTTTAGGTCCCACTGTCTCCATTTTCTTTTATATGTTGGCTAACCCTGTGTATTAACAGCTTAAATTCCATCTTATATTCCAATGATATAAGACACTTGAGGTCTGCTGTCTCCTCCCATCATATGAAAAAGCACCTCCAAAATTACTTTCATGAACTATGGCATTGGATGATACAGAATAGGTTGCTTATCTACACCAATTCATAAATTTACACTATTTTGTGCCACCCTGGAGACTTAGTGATGCATCCCTTCTGTTAAACCTTATACCAACAAGATGGTTTGCACTCATAAATGACTTTGGGAATGGTTTTACACTCTTTTCATGCATTACTTGGAACAGACTGTTAACAAGGTCCTGACACAACTAAGGCTATTATACAGGTATGCATGGTTCTTCTCATTAAAGGGCACAAATTCAGTAAGTAAGAGTAATTCACTTCCCAAGCTGGAGTTTGTCTTCACATTTATTGCTTTTGACTTCCCTCATAATGCCAGAATTTTGTAAATAACAATTAGCAAAGTTTGATTGTTCACTATGTTGCAAATTATACTTAATCAAAATCTGATTATTCATTTACCTAGTCCAAGGAAACTTCACTGTCTGTCCTTATGAAAAGTCAGTGGACCATCTATTACTGAAAGAGCTAGACTGTTACTGAGTATTCTCTTCAGACTGATTCATTTTGACCTCTGCCCCCCTCCCTCTCTAAATAGAAATTCACTATGACTTCCAGACTACATTCTGTTTGGGCCTAGTATGATGGAGGACTCACTGTTAGAAAACCTGGCTTTGGTCATGTGGCTAGGAAATGTGACTTCTCAGAAATATCACTTGCATTATACAATATCCTACTGGTTGATGTAAGCTATCAAGTTTGTTTTCAAATGCCTCAATTAACTATTTCTGAGATGAGATATTTTCCACTTTGCTAAGTAATACTATGCATGTCATCTATATTTGTGAAAGAGCTGCTCTTCTGAGACTAGCCAGTTCAGTATTACACTTCATTGTGCTAACTTTCGCTATGTTTTTTGTTAATTGCTAATTGTTAATTGCTGGCATGTCATACTTTTTGTAGAGTTTCTTTCATGTGTGTACATGTGTATATGTGTCTGTGTGTATATGTGCGTGCGCATACAAATACAATATATATTATGTTTTTGATAATGTACATGAACATAATTCAAATCCTGCAATATTGTGATGAACCTGCATTGACATCCATTGGATATACATGAGTTACATTATGACACAGTAGTAGATATTTGTGAGTAATAAACTTGGGTACTTTGATCTGATGCCAAAGATCAAGTTGACATAAAAAGAGAGAAGTAGTTCAGAGAGATATGATTAAATGCAAGAGATGTATAGCCATTGATTAGTACTTAGCTACAATTTCAGACTGAGAAGTAATATAAGAGAGACTTGTATTTTGAAGCAGAGTGAAGGTCAGGAGGCAGAAAACTGCATATATTAGCATTAAGATTGGTGAAATAGTAAGTAGTAAATTAAACGGCAGTTAAAGGATGCTGGAAACTAGAAAGTATGCAGGAAGATGATACATGGGATTACGTTAAACAGTGATTGAAGCCAGGGGGGGAGACAGACAGATAAAGAGAGACATTTAGGGTAGAATATGCATGTAATGTTCTACACAGGAAATGTGAAAAAGGAGTTGAAGCATAAAAACAGATGAAAAAGACTGGCCTGTCAGATGCAGCCAAGCCGACATTGGTAGGAGAAAATACCTTTTTCACAGAGTGAGTTGTAGATGCTTAGAGCAGGCTGTATGAGTTCTTGGTGGAATGTCGCTTGTAACAGCTGGTGGTAGTTTGGCAAACCCAGGCTAGAAAATGCAGCAACTGCATATTAGATGGCTCTTAGTGTACATCTGGGACAAACAGCCTCCTTCTGTTGTCATACCATCTAATGTAATGTATAGAAAGTTGAAGAGTTCATACAATGTCAAATGTGCACTAAATGATTAGAGTGTATCTACCTTCTTAGGATTTATAGCACATAAAGAGTTCCCACACTGAGTCACCTTTCTTAACACATAATTTCATGCCCTGACTTAACTATACCAAGAACCATCAAAACACATCTCATTAAATTTTTAGCACTTTCAACTTTTAATCAACAAGACTTTGTCAGAAAACAAACTTAAAACAGCAATGAGATGATTAAATTACTTAGAATTATAATCACATTTTTCATGATTCATATAATTCCATACAAGTGCTAAATCATACAGCATAAACATTTTCAAACAAGAAGTCAATAAATTAAAAATAGGAAAATAAAACCTGTGTATGACTGAAAATAATAGCATTATAAATGCTTGTAAATCTTTTCCTTTTCTGTTCACATTTAATATTTAAATGATCATTGTAACCAGAAACTTATCAGCATTTAACTTAATCTGCCAGTGTAATTCCTTGCATTCCAACATGGTGTTAAACTCTACCCATCTAAAAGTAAGTTAATTAATCCCTGCTATCATACCCCCCACATAACCCTTAGCGACCTCTTTACTAACTTACCTCACCATATAGGCCCAAGGAACTCTGAGATAAAACTTAGTTGGGTTGCATGGCTAGGCTTGTAAAAGACCCTGGTGGTCATTAGCCTGGTATAAACCTATGAACCTATAATATCAGGAAAGTGCTCAGCTATTCTTTCACCTAAACATCTAATAGTTTTTTTCTAGTGTAGAAAGCTGTATATATTTTTTATATATATATATATATATATATATATATATATATATATATATATATATATATATATATATATATATATATGGGTCTATGTTCAGCCATTGAATTCATATTACATCAAATAGCTCAACATCGAATGCTAGACATCAAAATTGACTTTTACTGAACAGGCAACTCTTCAAAAAGAAACACATTGAATGGTGATAGTTGGCCAACATAAATTAACTGTGACCTATTACTTGCTAACTGGTAACATAGCTATAACAGAACTTGCCCTTTTCCCAATTTAGTGCAGGTTTGGGGGCACAGCCCCCCACAACAGAAGGATTTGGGGAACACTAGACAATACTTATGTAGGGGGCTTTCCCCCCACATCCCCCTATGTGTAAGGCTGCACCCCCACACCCCCACTAATTAGCGATATCAACTCTGAGGTCGCACTAAATTGGAGAAAGAGCAGGTTCTGTTATAGCTACATTAAGTAGTAGGTTGTGGTTAATGTTGACCAACTATGGCCATTCTATGTATTTCTTTTCAAACATTTGCCTGTTTGGTAAAAGTCGACTTTGATGTCTAACGTTTGATGTTCAGCCATTTGATGTAATAATAATTTGATGGCTGAACATAGACCCTATATATTATTTGCAGTTTCTTTCACTTTATACATAATGATTTCCCTTATGTAATAAACTAGGCAGTCATGACTTTGCATAATATTTTTGGAAGGCTGGAGCTTAAATTTTGGTCAGCATCACTACTGATTATTGATGATAGTGTAGTAGGCTTGCAATTAGAGGTAAGTCTACTAAACTGAAAAAGTTGAAAGACAAGTATTTTTTAGAAACAGATAAGCTTTGGCTCAAATTACACTTCCTGTTTACAGGGTCAAAAGCAGGTTGAGTTAGCAATTTTTTAAGAACTGAATATGAGGGACTGATTGGGGCAGTATGGATAATAGGTTTAATGAAGTTACTGAGTGCTACTTCCCTTCAAGGTGCAGCTTTAATACTAGAAGCATGGTGTGCAAACCCAGTGGTAGAAGGATTAGTTAACAGGTTGTGTAGCACTTTAAAGACCTTGGACACAGATCGAGGGAATAAAATAAGGCATGTTTGGAGTACCCTGTTAGAGAATCAGTTAGATGAAGACAATTGGAAGTGGATTTGTCGGTTATCAGCATATGGCACCAAATCAAAGATAGTTTGTATTTTGTCATGGACTGTCCATACAATTACTTCTATGTCCTGCAAAAGTTAAAAAAGATGTTTCTGATGGTAGACCCTCACTATTGGAGGTGTGTGGAGGGGGTACTTGGCACCTGTAATCATTTTTTGGTCATGTTTAGGTTTAACTGCACATAAAGTAGATATGGAAGTTGCAGCATTTTTAAGTAAGTATATAAAATTTACTAAAAGTGTTATTGTTATTGAGATATGGTAAAATGCAGATTGTTCTAAATCAGAATGGAAAATATTATTCCTATTTATTTTCGTAGGCAAAAAACTATAACAAAGAAAAGGAAATTAATTGTGTGTCTCCAGCAGTGAAAGATATAATAGAACTTATGGGAAAGATATATCGCTAAAAGGTCTTCATGAGGAAATCATGTTAGCAGGTGGTGGCCAAAAGGACACAGTTAACATTCTGGGTCTTTTATGATTACATATCCAGGTATTATAACATGACATTATGATTTATTATTCATATTATCATTTAAACTTCATTTATTTATTATCTAACTTTGAATGATTTGTAACCTTTACAGATTTCATGCCTTTATTTCAAACTGTAAGATTGTTACAATGTCCATTGCTTGATAGCTAATTCACAAATGTATTCCTGAAGCCATGTAACTTAGCTATGGATTGCGTAATACATTTGTTGTTTTTTTTTCATATAAATATGAAAATACTATAGAAGCTAAGTATGAATGCAGCTGACAAAAATAATATCTATGTGACATTATTTAACTGAGTATCTTGTTGAGGTAAATGGGTCAGTATGATATGAAATTCAACTTTATGTGTTTCAAGGGGAAGATTTGTTTTGTATTGTAAGTAAAATATAGTGTAAATATGTTTTCTAGTACTATTGGTACATACAATAAAAAAGATTTAAAAAAAATGTGACATTGGAAGCAGTATTCACGTGCAATCAAAATGCCAAATTCTTTACAAATTTTACAGATAAGACAGCATACTGTCACTATAATTTTTCAAGTGACACTGAAGACTTGCATCAAAAATATCCTGAATCCAGTTTTGAAATTGGTTAAACTTAGCTACCCAATTGCTAGAACTCCACTGGCTCTGTATGATAAGTTATAGTAAGTCATTTCAAATCCAGTTTTTTAAAAGACATGTTGTTAATTTATGGAGCTGTCCATGAAATGTTCCTTAAGAGTATGTAATAACATAATGAGGGTGTAGTTAGTCTCCAGATGTTGGTCTCTAATATCATCCCATAATTTAGGTATTTTTTTCAGGGTACATACAATTAAGGAGAACTTAATTAATTTCCAGAAAGCACCAAACAGCTTATCCTCCCTTAAAATCTGTGTTATAAGCAGTCAATTGCCCAGTAACATTGGTCGCAGAATTTCAAAGGATGTAACTAGGTCAGTAGTAGCTTTGGACCAGTAGATATGATCAGGTCAAGAGTATGATGTCACAATGTGTGAATATTGGGTAAAATACAGAGATGTGACTGATATGAGGGAAAAAAAATGTCTCCATCTATAAGATCCAAGGTGATATTAAAAAAATGTTAAGGAAAATAATCTCAGTTTAAATTTAGTACTGGCGTCCCCAGTGAGATTAAACATGTCAGTCTACATCCTAAATAATGTATCTGCTTACTAGCTGACAAACTCCAATAAGCTAGGCCTGACCATAAAATGCAAAGAAGCAGGAGACCTGGTAGAAAAATGTACCAGAGTGGCAACACAACAAACATGGTATTTTATAAACCAAAAAGTAATTTAAGGAGCATCAGGACAAAAACAATGTATGGTACTATTAAAAACCCTTAGAGGATACTCTGTTTACCAAGAAAAGCTTGAAATGTAACATCTTTTGATTCATTATACATAAACATCCGCAGTTATCTATAAAGGAGAAAGACTCCAAAAAAATGGGACCTTGAAGCGCCCTCCACTGGCAGAGAAACAAGAGTTCCATGCCTCTTTAGCTAAATTTATATTGGAAAAACCTGTTAGAAGTTTAAGTGAAAATATATGAGTACACACCTGCCATTAATAACAACAATTGCAGCAATGCTTGTTTAAAAATGCTTCCATGTAGCCTGAATTTAAAAAAGCTCTGCATTATTGAGCAAACAGTTCCTGGTTTTAGAGGTAGTGAGTTTAATACCATACTGGAATGCTGAGAATTGGAAGATTAAGTTAAATGCTGACAAACTTCCTAGCTTGAATGAGCATTAAAATATTAAATGTAATCTGAAAAGGAAAAGAAAAGGCACTGACAGGTATCTGTAATGGCACTATGTTTTTTATTGACTTCATGTCTGAAAATGTTTGTGTCATGTGATTTAGTACTTGAGTTTGAGTGAGTTGTGTTGTGATATGTAATGTAGCTTTCTTTTTTTTTTTTTTTTTTTTTGTTTTTTTTTTTAGATTAAAAGAAAAAGAAAAAAAAATTTGTACTGGGTGTGTTTTGTTATTTTTGTTTGGTACAGTTGAGGATATGACAATGAAACTCTAGGTTAAAAAAAGGTGTCTCAGTGTGAGAACTATTTGTATGATTTTAATCCCAAGCAGGTAATATTTCCTAAATACAGCCTTGCAATTTAGTACACATTTGACGCTGTATGAAATCATCAGCTTTCTGTATGATACATTACATGATGTGACAACAAAATGAGATATCCTGTATGTCTGTCTGTCCTAGCTGTCCACTGAGCTGCATCTAATATGTAGTTGCTGTATCCTCTAGCCTGGGTTTGCCAAACCACAACCAGCTGATATACAAGCCCTTTCGAAAAGGCCTCATATAGCACCATTCCATCAAGCATTCATATGACCTGTTGTACGGATCTACAACTCCCTCTGTGAAAAAGTTACCTTCTCTGAATGGTGTTCATCTCGCTGCATCTGATGGGCCTGTTCTCTTATATCTTTATGCATCAGCTCCACTTTTTCACATTTCCCAAATAGAACACTGCATGCATATTCTATCCCTTGTCTCAGTCCATCTCTCTGTCTCTCTTTCTCTCCTAGTTTCTAGTGTCTATAAGTTCAGTGTCTTCAGTCACTGTTTAACTCTATCCCCGGCACTTACTTCCTGCAAGCTTTTCAATCATCCATATTTTTAAGCAGCAAAAACTACTGAACTTAATTTTCTACTTACTATTTCACTTCATTCTAATGCTATTATATACAAATTTCTACCTCCAAACTTTCACTCAGTTTCAAAATACAAATCTCTTATTATATCATTTATTATTCTTGAACATTTATAAGTACTAGGCAACTGCTATACCATTCTCTCATTTAACTATATCTGTCTGCAGTACTTTTACTCTTTCCACCGCAACTTGATCACTGGCATCAAAGTAAAGCACCCAGTTTTATTATTCACCAATATCTACTATTACTGTATTATAACCTATGTTTATCCAATGTTTGTCACTGTGGGTTCATTACAATATTGCAGGATTTGAAATATGCCCATACAGTTTTTTCTTTTAAATGAACTGCATGTATTCAATGACTCCACTTTTAAAGGGGGGTAAAAAAATGTTCAGGATCATTCCATTTCCTTCTTGACAGCAAGCTCTATGTTTTTTGTTACAGCCTTGATGTTTCCCACTGAAGAGTGCAAATGCACTACTGGTTTCAAAGACTTCACTATAGTAACCAATGACACACAGCAATGAACATAGCAAGTTGTCATCCAGAACTCATTATGGTTGGTGCAACTCTTTTACTGCTAATTTGTTGCCTGTTTTGTGTATGCTTTGTATTGGTTATAATGGGCTGCTTCAAAGTGTACCTTCTATAATGGTTAAAACTGACCCAAATGTGCATTGTTATACTAAAAGAAATAAACTGTCACAAAATAAATGGCTGTGCAATTTATTTTGGTATTTTATTGTGCTGTTCCTTATTTTCCATGAGTGTAAGTTTTTGATATGTTTCCAGTTAGGAAAATATATTTTAAGTTGGAAGCATGTTGGTCAGACATATTTCTTTGCTCCTTTATTATAATGCTTCTTTCCTCTCTGTTATTTCAAATCAGATGTTGCTCCTGCACTTATTTCAGTTAATTTTGGTAACTGCATTCTTTGAGTTTAAGTTTATTGGCAATTTTGCTATTATGTTTAGCTGGTAGCTTATACTGTTTATCCTGTTCTCTGGTAACATCTGAGTAAATTACAAAGAAACTTAGTATATGCTTTAATAGATGTCACCACCAATAAATTGTTACCCTCCTTCAGAAATACTCTGGTGAGTGACATAATACCACTGAACTAATCTCACAGAAGTATTCAAAAGTTTCAAACCACCCCAAGATGCAAAATATCAAACTGGACTGCTTAATTTCTCAATAACTTTGAAAGACATTGCTTCTTTTTTACAAGATGCCTAGATTGAGTTGTCTAGAATGACGAAAAAAGTGCTTTGACTGACATATGAAGACAGCTCCAGGAGCCTCTCTCTCTCAACCTGAAGATTGAAGAAACTCAAAAGATTCACATCATCTGTTTCGTCATAAAGTCATCACTCACTTAAAATAATAGGTCCTACATATAGGAGCATGGAGTTGATTAAATAAGCTGATTGTCAGTATTCCATAATGCTTTAGTAAAGACTCTACAATATATTTTGGTACAGTTTCTGGATAACACTTGCCACAATGCCTAGACAGTTATTAAATTAATTTACTTTTTGCTAACCTTTCCATGTACTCAGTATTGTCAATTTGATTTCTATCAAGTTATTATATTTTTAAAACTTAATTTTGATTCCACATGTCGGCAAAACAACAACTGATTACACATGGAGTGGCCATATTATTTCCTTCTCATAGATCCTGCTTGCAGAAAATAATCTACTCTATAAATTGTTTGATCATCAGGTTAAATTATAGATGTATGATCCTTCAATTGTGTCTTTTTCTATGAAGAACAAAGATTTTCTGTGGACAATCCCATTAGCACAGCTACATTATTGAATTGTTTTTTCTGAAGTGTTAAAATGAAACATAATTTTATAGTTAAGGGTGTGATGCTCTTTAGGCCTACATTATGGTTGGGGCCTGTTCTACCTGGGTTAGATTTCCTATTTATCAAACTTTTTTACCAAGTATATAATATACCGAGCACACTGTTGGCAAAGTTAATTTGCTACTTAGATTTTCTGTTTTTATTTTTTTTATTTTTTTTTATTATTATTTCTCTTTATTTTGTTCTAAATGTTAATACTGGCATTGTTCTATGTAATTAAGGCTGGCTGTTTGAAAGCTACTTAATTATTAATTTGCCTCAAATAAGATTTTCCTTTGAATCAAGAGATTACTGTTTTGCTTTGCTACTATTGTTTATAAAGTTCAACAATTACACAGTGACATAATTTAAGAATTCACTGTCATTTTAAATCAATGAGGTAAACTGTACATCTTATTTTTAAGAAGTCCTGATAGCATACATATAATAGCACACATATATAATATTAAAAATCCTTAGACTAAACAGTGATTGCTCATACTACTGAAGTTAGAGAAGCAGGTATACTAACCCCCAGATTCACGAACATCCATGCAAGAATTAAGACTATTCTTGCACAGAGTGATTCATGTCCATTTAGAACAGCAGCATGCCTTGCATAGTCATGAAGGCATGTTGCTGTTTAATCTACACAGACACGAACCGTGAACGATTGCAGGGGGCGTGTCCAAGTAGTGCACAGACACTAAACACACCCCCTGCACTCAGAAAGAGCCATATGGCACTTTCTAAGCTGAACTGGCATAATATTAGAACTTTGCTCTAATATTATGCCAGTATTTTACTGTCCGTCAGTATTTTAGTGTCCACTGACACTGAAATGAAAAAATTATCATTTCAGTGTCCGTGGAAACTGAAATAAAACTCGGCAACCAGAGAGCAATGCAGGGAGTGTGTGACAGGTTCTGTGACACACCCCCTGTATTGCTAAAGTGCCATATGACACTTTTGCAACCTGCTAAAGCAGGAAATGTATGCAAATGCACACATAACAGGGATACATCCCCCAAAAGTGAAAAAGCACAAATATAGCCCCACAAACATAGAAAGTTGATAGAGAAAAGGTCATACATCAGCATAAATCACGTAAGGGTAGAAGACTGAAAGCGAATGTATGCCAATATTCCCTGACAGCAGTGCATGTTAACAAAGGCACAAATGATGGGGGGAATAAATACTACATTAGAGACATGCCTGAAAAATTGTCCTCACTTAATTAGAAAGTTGACAGATAACAGGATATGTATTAGCAGGAGTCCCTGAAGGATAGAAGCCTGAAAGCCAAATCAATGCCAGTATTTCAAGATTGCAGTCCCAAGTAGTTGTCAGGACACCACAATACACATCCATATAATCTAAAAATATGATAATATATACTTTTTATTAATAGCCTAGGGAATGTTTCAATGTAGCTAAGTGGGTATGCACGTTACGGCCGTCTACTTAGCATAGCGTAAACATCCCATAGAAGCTAAATGCAAATAGACAGGTGAAACTTCCAAGCCAAGATAGTGTAGTGGTTAGAGTTGCAGCTTTACATGCAGGTGTTCACAGTTCAAGCCCCAAGACAGATAATGTATTTTCCTATGTAGTGTTAAAATTATTTTAGTAAACTTAAATTATGTAGCAACTTTTTTTTTTTGTCAGTCAGGGTACTGTAGCAGTTCCAAAAGTGAGATGTCAGTGTAGAAAAGATGTGAAACCCCCATATAAATACAAGTGCCTCATACAGTATAGTCACACAAGAATATAATTTAATGAAAGCACATAGGGGGAATGTCATGGAAGGTAAACGTAAAATTATAATGTGTATATAAATATTATTTTATAATATAAAATTGTAAGTATAATATGCTTAAACATGCCTTAATCACACTGTATCCATCAGCCCTTGTTCTGCCCAGCAACAAAATAGTCAACCATGTCAAGTCTCGAACCCGAGATGCTGTCCTCTACAAGCAAAATGCCACCATACCATCCGAGTTGTGAGGATGTGCAGTGCTTTAACAAACATATCATGCATTCTGGTCATTTAACATTAATGAAAAAAACAGCAGGCCTACATATCAAACCCATGACCCTGAATGCTATAGTCAGAGGAATGCACCACTATACCATCTGAGCTGTAAGAATTAATGCTGTTTTTTCAAACATATCATGCAATAGAGGCATACAACATTAGGGAGAAAACTTTGTGGAACCATCATGTGTTGTATATAGACATACACACGCACACACACACACACACACACACACACACACACATATATATATATATATATATATATATATATATATATATATATATATATATATATATATATATATATATGTCTGATGACACATATATATGAAAAAGTAGACATAATATAGAGATACATATATAAAAATATAAAGGAAGGGAAAAAATATATATATGTATATATATATATATATATATATATATATATATATATATATATATATATATATATATATGTGTGTGTGTGTGTGTGTGTGTGTGTGTGTATATAACATGCAGTGCAGTTATACCTCAGAACCATCTCTCTCAACCTGTTAGTGCAAGAAACCTGTACAAAGGCTGTAAAAGGGGGGGGATGTGCCACATATAGGGACATATTTCAAATATTGCTGTTACAAATGAAGACATTTGCTACAGCAATAGGGTGCATTTCAGCAGACAATTGCTGAAGGATAAGAGGATGGAAACTGAAATGTTATGTCATTATTTACTGACATAAATCCTTGGATCATCACCATGATTTACCAGACAAATACAAATAAATTATGAAACTGAACAAAAGTATGGGCCAAACATCCGGACATTCTGTGAAAATGCTGGAAGTGGAGAGGCATGCTCAGAACCCCTTAGTGCAATGAATCCGGACCAAGTCTGACAAACTGGGGAGACAAAGGCATGAACATAGGAACATATCCAAAATATGTCAGTAGATAAGCTGAGAAAGGTGATGTAGTAACACTGTATGTCCTCACATACATTGACTGAAATATCACAATTCCAGGACTCAATTGCTTCTCATTAGTTAGTGACCTCAATCTCCACATCATTCCACTGATGTGTGAGGAATACACAACAGTTATGGGGACCAGACCAAAGATATTAGCCAGACAACTGGACATCCTGCAAATATGTGGATATAACACATTAGTGAAACTACACTGAGCTACCGAGCAATGTCCAAACTACAATCAGCCATAACACTGCCCACGTCCAGCTATGGGGCTGTACACATGCATTAGCAAATATAACAGGCATTACAGGGATGTAATAAAAGTGGAAAACAGACACTGGTGTGAAAGTACATATCCCCAGACAATTACACCGTAGTCACAGCAACATACTAGTAAGCAAACTGAACACTACAGTACAATGACTGTTTGAGCAACAAAATCCCGTTTGCCACTCCCACATTACCCCTACAGATACTGCCCCAAGTCACAGTGTAGTGGGAATCATGAGGTGTTACTGGACATATCACGGTCTGCATATACAAACATATACAGGTGACAGGGGACCAGAAACCAGAGCAGCATGCACAGTCAGATAGAAAGGGCCATTGATGTTCACATGTACTCCCTCCCTACACAGCCCAAATGGCATGCACACACTACACTGCTACACAATCCTGACAGTTTTTTAACAATGGGCAGACATACACAGACCTCTCAAATGTACAGTTTCCCACAGAATGTATAGGCATATGACTTATATCTATGGCCACTTCCTTGTTACATGTCGGGGGTCTATGACATCACTGGGATGGTAGCAGGAATGAATGCAATAAATAATGATACTACATACCTCTGAACCTCGTAATGCATGACATCTGGACAAAGCCTGACATAATTGCAGTACAGAGGCCCAAATACAGGGGTATATTGGACGTATTGCTGTTATATATGTAGACAGTTGCTGGTGTTACCAGCTTTGTTGTAACATATCTTTTCTGAGGGATATGAAGTCAGTAACATCTTTGGATGTCAGCATTTACTGACTGCATTCCCCAGAGTATCCTACTGATTAGCCAAGGACAACAACTGTCTGGGGAACAGACCAAACATATGAACCACACATCTAGACAGTGTCTAGACCTCTAGACAGTGTAGAGGTATGACTGCAGTGATGTAGCAGAATGGAAATCCCCTGACAGCTGCCAAACATGTCACCCAGCACCTTATGAAGTACAGTAACACCAACATGACACTCCCCCACATCACCTCTGGGCAATTATCCATGTATATCCAAATACAAGGCCATGTCAAACCCAGAGCTGTTGGACATGCTACACTTAAAGAAATCCCAATCCCTCAGAACCACACGCTCCAGGGATCTAAACCTTGTCATCACAATAAACAAAACATGCTGGAGGGATAGGTTCCTGACCCAGAGACTCCCCAGACTCTGGAATAGACTGCCCATACATGTCAAGCAGAGCACCTCTTTGGCCCTCTTCAAGAGGAACCTTGATGATTGGATGGGAGAAAGGAAATTCACCCCAGGGATCACGTCAGTCTCCCTGCTAGACAAGGGACAAGGGAAGTAAATAGTGTGGGTAGAAATAGCCAGGGAATTGTTATGGCTAGGCTTGTATAGGCCCTAGGGCCGATAGCCTAGTACCAACCTATGAACCTATGAACCTATATAGCATGCATTACAGGGATGGAACTGTAATGAAAAGCAGATAGTGGTGCAAGAATGTCCACCCAAAAACATTTGCACCACAGTCACAACAACATAACAGTACCCAAAATGAGCTCTAGAGAAGAACGACTGTCTGAACAAACATATCTTGATTGCCAGTCACACACTACACCAACATATATTGGCCCAATTCACAGTGTACTGGGAATCCTGAGGTGTTAAAGGACATTTCACAATCAGCCCCTACAAGCACACAGACCTAATAGACCACCAGCAGCTGTAGCAGCATGCAGAATCAGATATGCAAAGGATGTATGGCACTCACATCTGCTACTCTTCCTACCTAGCACAACAAACATCTACACACAGCACTGCTACACAATCTTGTCAGTCTGTTAATAATGGCCAGACAGACATAACTGTCACATGTACAGATTTCCACAGAATTACTAGGGTGTGGAACCATAATCCTAGCCACTGCTGCATACCATGGCCAGGAGTCTGCCAGGTCATTGGCATGATAACTGGAGTGCTGTTGGTAATTAATGATATACCATACCTCTGCACCTCGTAGTGCAGGACATCTGGACAATGCATGACATACTTGTGGGACAGGGGGCTGGAAAGAGGGACATATCACACATAATGGTGTTAGAAACTGAAACAGTAGCTGGTGTTACATGTGTTGCTGTAACATAACATTCCTGAAGGATATGATATCTGGAACACCAATGGATGTCAACAGTTACTGACTGCAATCCTCACATTATCCTACCAACCCCACAAAAACAGATGTTGTTCTAGGAACAGACCAAGTATAACAGGCAAACATCTGGTCAGTCTGTGGACAACATGCCAGTTGAGAGGTATGTCAGAGGCATATCATTGTCAGATGTCAAGTCACCCAGTAAATGCATGTCCAGATGAACCCTGTCATTCTAGCATCCCTCCATGTGTATAACAGCACTAATGACATACAATCTGTACCCAATTCTGGAGCTTTGTCCCCCATGTTGTTGGGCTGCCTCCACATGTCCTGTCCTGTGAGGTATTTACATCTACTCTCTGAAGCTGTAGCCCATACACCTCCATAATGTCCCCCGCACAGGTAAGGACAATGGGCAAGGCCCACATGAAGGTCATCCCATATGTTGGAACTAGCAGCAGTGTCCAGGTCCACACCACAATACTATGTGGGCATCTACATAGTTATATGGCCTCAGCAATACCCAACAGGAGAACATCAACCCCCTCAAGGTAGGCTGAATGCCTGCGGTGGACAGCAGCAATACACAACTACCATCATAGGTGGAAATAATCGCAGGATGGGCCAAGAAGGAACAGGTGCCTCATTGGAAGCCATGTCACCTTGTTATGCACAAGTAAATAAGGTCACAAGTGATGTACCCTAATGCTGTCTTTGAGTGCAAACTGCATACATCCACCAAGGCCAATAACTAGGCCTTCCAGATGTGTGTCTGCAATTCCAGAGGCAACACACATATCTGCTCTGTAGTGGTGGTCAATAACACCACATACACATATGCTATGGATATAGGCAACCGGCTGCAGACAGATGAAGTGTAAACATTACCCCCCTTTCCCCCCATAGGTACACATGTGCATGTACAGCACGTGCCCCCCCTCCCCTCATGATCAGAAAGAAGGCCTGTAATGCCCTCTCAAATGCAACAAATAGAGGTCTCCATAGGCCTGATACCATTCCTGGCTGCATCCAACATGAACACAGGCATGGGGTCTCAGACCCATTCTGCAGTGTAGTCAACTACAGCCTGAACACTGGTGTCATCCCATCTACACAGAGGACAGACAGAACGTTGATAGAAAACAGGTTATGCATTAGCATTAATGTTCAAAAGGATACCAGTCTGAAACTGAAATGTTTGCCATAATGTCATGACAGCAGTCCTCAATGACATGGCTGAAAACCTCAATACTCTCCATTTAATATAGTAATATAATATTAATATCCACTAGGTGATAAATAAAAATATACAGCAAAAATCTCCAAGCCAAGATAGTGTAGTGGTCAGAGTCCCAGCTTTGCATGCAGGCATACACGGTTCGAGTAATACAACAGGCAATCCAAATTTATATGGGAAAGCAGTGTTAAAAATGCTATGTTCATATTAAAATATGGGTGTTTGCCCATACCTTACTTGATAGAAGGAAGTTTCTCTGTTCACTGTGAGAGAGGGAGCTTTGAGCAGCCTATCTGTCCCTTCAGGAGTTGTTTCAGCCCAGAAATTAGTAGTTTATTGGCCATTTTGGGCTAATTTCTATCACTTTCATTTCCCTGCAATAAAACCTGCATTTGCGTGATTTTGTGCACCAGGCAATGCTGATTAGCTAGGGTATAACTATTCCTGGCTCCACAAAGTCTGCTCTTCAATTTTTCCCTTGGAACTAGACAAACTTTCAACTTAAGCATTCAAACCATTTTTTTTTCATCCTAAAACTCAATAGCAAGCAAGCAAAAATAAACCTTAGCACTCCCCCCCCCTGCAGAGAAAGAGAAGAGCTAGACGATCTTTTTGATCTTACCAGCCAGTCAGTAAAACAGTTCACTGCTACAGTACCAAGTATGGGCAGTTCCAGGGTACTCTCTGGTAAACTTCTATCTGGGCATTATGAGGCAATGTTTATGAGGCAATGTTACAACACACAACCCTCCTCCTCTTCCCACAACCACCCAAAGGATGCTTCACAGATCATCCACTTGCAACTAACAATGGGCAAAACTGCTATTCAAATTATAGCTTGCTACAGATCACCCACCATGTCCCAGGACCCCCCTCCGCATTCCTGGAAACACACTGGGAAACATAAAGGTCCTACCAAACACTGATTATTGGGTGATTTATTTCAATTAAAACTTTACTGAAAGAACTACTCAAAACTAAACTGCCCCCTAGAATTTATAAAATTTATAAACTCAACTCAAATGGTCAACACAACACCCCCAACACCCCCGAGGTAGGTGACCACATATTGGACCCTGGTCATCACCAACATGGCGTTCGGTGTTCAACCCCTCATTGTTTAGATCTGACCATAAACCTGACCATAAACTAATCTCACTTGGATCACCATCTGCCACCACCACCAAAACCAAGAAAAAAACATCAAACTTTATGTTACTTAAGGCCAAGGTGAGAAGGTTCAAAGCCCCCATGCTAAAGGATAATGCTATCCAAGCTGCAAAATCCTTTACTAATGCACTCTATGGGCACCTACAAGAATGCATGGATCATGCTATCCCAAACAAAACCAAGACTCACTCCTCCATGAAAAGGAAACCAGTCTGGTGAACCCCTGCCATAAACAAGCTATACAATAGAAGGAGGAAACTAGTACAGAAAAGAGTAAAATGCAAGAAGGGAAGACATCCCTGATCAGTATCAGCAAGAAACTACATTCTCTCATAAAATCATCCAATGCTAGCTTCGAAAGAAAAATTGCCATGGACTCCAAAGATAACCACAAGGCATTCTTTAGCTATATCAAGAATCTATGTGGCAATTTTCAGATCTGCTCAGGGTTAGTGCAGAATGGCACAAAATACACTGAACCAACCGATATAGCCAACATCCTGGCAGACAGGTTCAGTGCAAACTTCACCCCCCTCTCACTCCCAAAAGGGCCCATAACTATACCGGAAAAATGTAGTACCCCTGAAATCACAGACACTCAGGGTAAAACAGCCCTCTCCAAAGCCCAAAACACAGCATCAATGGGGCCAGACGGTGTCCCAGGCTGTGTCCTACATGAGTTTAAAGATGAACTAACCCCTCACCTAAACACACTGTTTAAACTCAGCCTCTCCACAGGCTATGTGCCCACAGAGTGGCACACAGCAATGGTTATTCCGCTCCACAAAGGTGGAGCCACAATGGACCCCAGAAACTATCGCCCTATAAGCCTGACTAACTTGGTCTGCAAAGCTATGGAGTGCATCATCATGGATCTCATTAACAGAGACATTGGGAACCTCCAAACACTGGACCCTACCCAGTTCGGCTTTGTTAAGGGAAGATCATGCCTCCTAAACCTGGTGGACTTCTTTGAGACAGTTACCAAGGCTATAGATGAGGGAAAGGTGGTCCACATAGCCTACCTAGACCTCGCAAAGGCGTTTGACATCATTCCCCACTCAGGTATTATAGACAAGCTCACCAGCCTGAACATAAACCCTTACATCACGAGATGGGTTGCCAACTGGTTCACGGACAGAACCCACATGGTAAGAGTTGCGGGAGCTAGGTCTGACTCTAAACCGATTACAAGTGGCATTCACCAGGGCTCAGTCCTAGGACCCCTCCTGTTTGGCATATACTTCTCAGAGGTACGGGCAAGCACAGGAGGACTATGGCTGACCAAGTTCACAGAAGACTGCAAACTAGGGGCTATAACTGACTCTTCAGCTGACACAGACATCCTCCAAAAGGGTCTCACTGCGACAGATAATTGGTGTCAAAACCATGGCCTCAAGCTAAATGCCAAAAAGTGCATAGTCATCCCCTTTGGAAAAAAACAAAGTACCCACAAACTATCACATAGGTGGTAGCCCCATAAATACAGAAGATGTAATAAGGGATCTGGGGACCCAAGTAGATAGTAACCTGTCCTTTGATAATCACATTGCCAAAGTGGTTAGAAAATCCTTCTATGTGGCCTACCTAATCACAAAAGGGTTTGCATCCAGATCGAAAGAGGTCATTGGGCCCCTCTATGCATCACTCATCAGACCCATCATAGAGTACAATGCCCCATTTGGGATGTACCTTACAAGACACCTGCAACAACTGGAAAGACCACAGAAGTACCTCACCAAGAGGATCACTGGCCTCAAGCAGATGCCCTATGCAGCTCGACTGAAGAAACTCCAGCTGTACTCGGTTGCATACCGCCTACTCAGAGGTGATCTCTGCCTGACATACAAGGCCATGTCCAACCCAGAATTGATGATCATGCTCCACCTAAAGAAAACCATATCCCCTCGAGCCACACGCTCCAGGGATCTAAACCTCACCACAACAATAAATAGGATGTGCTGGAGGGATAGATTCCTGTCCCAGAGACTTCCCATGCTCTGGAACAAGATTCCAATCTACATTAGGCAGAGCTCCTCGCTAACCCTCTTCAAGAGAAACCTTGATGAGTGGATGGGAAACTCAAAGTTTACCCCAGGGATCACTTCAATGGCTCTGCTGGACAAAGGCACAGGGAACTAATCTAAGGGGGCAGCGAAAGCCAAAACATTTCTGCTAGGCTTATAAATGCCTTCAGGCAGATAGCCTAGTACCTACCTATGAACCTATGAACCTAAAATATGTGGCAAGTTATTTTTGTCACCTAGGATAGTGTAGCTGGTGTAAAATGGATGTGTGAGTGCATATAACATGTAAAAACACCCATGTATACATGTGTCCCATACGTAGTTACACCCCTTGCTACTGTAATGAAAGCACATATAGCCATGTCATGTACATTTACTAAATGAAGTCATTAGTGTGTTATGTTATGAGAATCAACTGTGAGCAATGGTTAGCAATGCTCAGCTATCCTTAGTAGGTTTAACAACACATTTCTGTTGTCCTCACCCCTCTCTCTGGGGTTTGAGTGTCCAAATTCACCTCCAAATTCTGTACAAATGCACAGCTGTTGCTGTATAAGAAATGGGCAGCTATAGACCTTCTGTACACCTGTCCTGCACATCTGTAGCTATCTTTCATATTGTTCTTCCCTCTGCGTGCCCCTTTTCCACCACTTCCATATCACCCTTTTCTCTTTTCTTTTAAAGAATAAGTGCGGGCGTAAGCATGAGTAAGCGGTTGTAAGCGGGAGTAAGAGCAACAAAAAATTATCAGCCCTGCCCAGTCTTGAGCCCAGGGCCTGTATACCATCATCAGAGTGATGTACCACTTCACCATTTAAGTTGTAGGGATTACTGATGCTTTTTCCAACATATGCTCATTCAACAGTAGGGAAAAGATTCAGTAGAATCAGTCAGGTTTCGTATTTATACATATGCACATGTATATATGTATAGAGATGCACATATATGGACAAATATATACATGATATAAATAGTGATATACATATAAAAATATATATATATATATATATATATATATATATATGTATAGAACTATACATATATATATATATATATATATATATATATATATATATATATATATATATATATATATATAAAAACAAATATATATATATATATATATATATATATATATACTCATAACATGTAGTCATACCTACCAACCAGCAAGAAATCTGGCCCAAGGCTGTCCAAATGGGGGGACAATGGGACAAAACTAGGGACATATTTCAAATATCACTCTTATAATTGCAGAATGTTGCCAGAGTGACAGGGTTTGTTTCAGCATACATGTTTTGAAGGATGTGAATTCTGAAACTGAAATGAATGTCATCATTTACTGTCAGAAATCTTCAGATCATCACAGTGATTTACCAGGGATATGAAAATTCTGCATCTGTGGAACAGACCAGAAATATGAGCAATAAACCTGGACATACTGCAACAATCCAGACAGTCCCAAGGTAGGCTCAGAACCCCTTAGTGCAATGAACCTGGACTAGGCCTGACAATGTGGGGGGATGAAGCCATGGAAATAGGGACATATCTGAAATACTGGAGTTGATAAGCTGACACAGTTGCTGCAGTCACACCTTCATGTCTGTCCTAACATATATTGAATTGAAATAGCACAAATCCAACACTCAATTACTTCCCACTAGTTAGTGACTGAAATCCTGACATCAGCCCACTGATGTGTCAAAAATACACAACACTTATGGGGGCCAGGCAACACTACATCCTACAAATATCTGGACATAACATCACATTAGGGAAACTACACTCAGCTGCTAAGCATGTCACCAAGCACTGTCCAAACTACAGTCAGACTGACACAACACTAACCCAAATCTGCTAGGGCAAATTACACATGTATTGGCAAATATATCAGGCACTACAGGGATGTAACAGCACTGAAAAATAGACACCAGAGTGAAAGTGCATACCCACAACCAATTCAACCACAGTCACAGTGACATACCAGTAAGCCAAAGGAACAAGATACAGTATAATGACTGTGTGAATAAATACATCTCAACATATTTGCCACTCACACACTACCCCAACATATAGTGGCCCAATTCACAGTGTACTGTGATGCCTGATTGTGATATGGGGCATGTCTCAGTCTGCCCCATACATATACAGCCGATTGACCACCACAGGCAGATAGAAAAGGAGCCATAACACATATATCCACACCCCTCCCTACACAGGCCAAATAACACTGACACAATACACTGCTACACAGTCCTGACAGTCTGTCAACAATTGCCAGAAATACACAGACCTTTCAACTGTACAGAGTCCCACAGAATGTCCAGGCTTTCCCCTCATATATAAGGCCTCTTCCACATAACATGTCTGGCAGTCTGCTACATCACTGGGATAATGTCAGGAATGTAGACACTGAATAATCATATACCATACCTACCAACCTCTTACTGCATGACATCTGGACATAGCCTGAAATAATTGTGGGACAGATTGCCCAAACACAGGGGCATGTTTGAAATATTGCTGTTATAAACTGAGAATGTTGCTGTTGTAACAGGGTTAGTTGTAATAAATCTTTTCTGAGGGATATGAGGTCAGAAACACAAATGGATGTTAGCAGTTACTGACTACAATCCCCAGAGTATGCTACTAAATTTCCAAAGAAAAAAATATCTGAGAAACACACCAAAATAGGAGTCCAAATTCTGGTCATTCTGCAGATAGCCCTACAGGTGAGAGTTATGTCAAACACATAACACTGTCAGAGTTAAAATCATCCAGGAACTCCATGTCCACACAAACCCTGATAGACTAGCATTAATCCAAATGTATAACAGCAATACTTGCATTCTGTCCCTATGTCTGGTACATTCTCCCCCATTCTGTCGGCGTGTCTCCACAGTTTTGGTTGTAAGAGATTTTTCCAAATACCCACTGTTATGCTGTTGTTCGCACACCTCCATGAAGTCCTCCTCACTGGCAAGGAAAGGGCCAATGCTCACATGATGTACTCAATGATAGGAGTGTGTTACCATGCCATTGGCTATATGAATAATAACACAGCTGTCCTGCATGCAATTATCAAGTGGGGGACACCAATTGGTGCACAGGCAATCAGCTGCTCATGAGCATTACCTACAAAAGGCAAGTTGCTGCCTATGCAAAACAGATGTACATCCTACATCCTTGAGAGAGAGAGAGAGAGAAAAACAGTAAAAAAAAATAAAAACCAAGCAGGACATAACCACCTACACTTGAATAAAACAAACAGGTATGTCAAACAAATAAGCCTGTAATGGACTGCAGTAGGGGGTATGTAAGAATGGGAAATAGGAATTGTAACATATGTGTCTCAACAAGACTTGCTGTACTGATATATTGCTGATCAGAACCTATGAACATAGCATCTGGGTCTGTCTGCAGTGACATAGATCATAGGTCAGGCCCCTGAGTCACCCCAGGAAAGGATGGCTCACATATGACTACTACTAGAGTGTATGTTGAGCAATACTGAGTGTGACAATGCTAGGCCAGCTACTGGGATGTCGTGCATACTTGTGAATACAACTATGATATGCTTAGTTGTCTCAGAAATGTGAGAGACCTATACATTGTATTTGCATAGTAAAGTATTGTTGCACATGTGTGTGTTGAACTGCATGTGATATACTGAGCTCATACCATTAAACTGTCCAGTGTTATGCACACTGATCATATGTGTGCCTCATATTTGTAGTCATTTACTCATACAGTTGTGTTATGTCTGGCAAATCATTGGCAAATCTGTGAAGACTGACATTGCATCATCTTTTTTTTCTTCTGGCTGCTCCCATTAGGGGTCGCCACAGTGGATCATATGTTGCCATTTCTGCCTGTGCTCTGCATCCTGCTCTGTCACACCAACCACCTGCATGTCCTCTCTCACCACATCCAGGAACCTTATCTGAGGTCTTCCTCTTTTTCTGTTACCTAGCAGCTTCATCCTTACCATCCTTTTCCCAATATACTCAGCATCCCTCTGCAGCACATGTCCAAACTGATGTAATCTTGCTTCTCTGTCTTTGTCTCAAAACCATCCAACATGGGCTGACCCCATCATATACACATTGCTAATCCTGTCCACCCTCATCACAACCAGTGCACATATGTAACTCTGCCATGTCCAACTCTGACTCCTTTTTTGTCAATGACAGTGTCTCCAACCCATATAACATAGCTGGTCTCACTACCCTGTTGTAGACCTTCGCTTTCACTTTTACTGGTACTCGTCTGTCACAAATCAGTACTGATACTCTTCGACACCTTCTCCAACTTGCCTGTACTCTCTTCTTCACCTGTCCTCCACAGTTGTCATTACTCTGAAATGTTGATCCCAATCATTTATACTCATCCACCTTTGCCAACTCTACTCCCTGCATCCTCAACATTCCACTACCATCCATGTCATGCACACATAGATATTCTGTGTTAGTCCTGCTGACCTTCATTCCTCTCCTCTCTAGAGCATATCTCCACCTCTACAGGGTCTCCTAAATATGTACCCTACTCTCAGTACAGATCACAATGTCATCTGCAAACATCATAGACAACGAAGACTCCTGTATGATCTTGTCTGTCAACCTGTCATTACCATTGCAAATAAAAAAGGGCTCACAGCTAATCCCTGATGTCATCCCACCTCCACTTTAAACGCATCTGTCACTCCCACCACATACCTCACTGCTGTCACACCACCCTTGTACATATTCTGTACCAGTCTTACATAGATCTCTGCCACTCATGACTTCCTCATACAATACCACAACTCCCCTCTAGGCACCCTGTCATATGCTTTCTCTATGTCCAGAAAGACACAAAGCAACTCCTGACCTTCTCTGTACTACTTCATCAACACTCAAAGAGCAAACATTACATCTGTAGTGCTCTTACCTGGCATGACAACATACTGCTGACTACTACTCATCACCACCCTGCTTAACCTAGCTTCCACTACTTTTTCCCATGACTTCATGCTGTGACTGATTAATGTTATCCGTCTGTCATTACTACAGATCTGCACATCAACCTTATTCTTAAAATGGTACACAAACACTTTCTCTCCACTCCACATGCAACCTCTCACTTTCCAAGATATCATTAAAAAATCTAGTGAAAAACACCAGTGCCATTTCCCCTAAACACCTCCATGCTACCACAGGTATGTCATGTGGACCAACAGGCTTTCCAGTATTCATACTCTTCATAGTTATCCTTACTTCCTCCTTGGTAAGCCATTGCACTTCCTGATTCACCATACCCACATCATCCAACCATCTCTCTCTCATTCTCTTTATTCATCAGCCTCTCAAAGTACTCTGTCCATCTGCTCAACACACTCTCCTCACTTGTGAGTACATTTCCCTCATTATCCTTTATCACCTTTATCTGCTGCATATCTTTCCTAGCTCAGTTCCTCTGTCTAGTCAACCGGTACAAGTCCTTTCATCCCTCCTTGGTGTCCAACCTGTCATACAAGTCTTCATATGCCTCATCCTTAGCCTTTGACACCTCTCTCTTTGCCATGCACCTCATCTCCTTATACTCCTGTCTACTTTCCTCATCTCTCCGACAATCCCACTCCTTCATCCCCAACCTCTTTCTCTGTATACTGTCCTGTACTTCCTCAGTCCACCACCAGGTGCCTTTGTACTCCTTCCTCCATCCACATGTCACACCAAGCACCTTTCTAGCCAGCTCCCTTACTAGCTCTGCTGTACTTACCCAGATATTTGGTAAATCATCACTGCCACCCAGTGCCTGTCTTAACTCTGCCCCGAACTCCACCTCACAATCAGCCTTTTCCAATTCTCCCCATTTGATCCTTGGTGCTACCCTCACACTCCTCCTCTTCTTGATCATCAACATCATCTTACTGACCAACAGTCTCTGCTGCCTAACTACTCTGTCCCCTGTCATCACTTTACAGTCCCCAATCTCCTTCAAACTAGCCCTCCTACATTGGATATATTCCACCTGTGTGCATCTCCCTCTACTCTTGTATGTCACCCTATGCTCCTCCCTCTTGTTATAATATGTATTCACCACAGCCATGTCCATCCTTTTTTGCAAAATCCACTACCATTTCACCGTCTACATTGTTTGCTTAACACCATACATATCCATCCCTTCTCATCCCCTCTGTTCCCTTCACCAACATGCCCATCCAAATCTGCTGCAATCACCACTCTCTCACCCTCGGGTATAGTCATCACCACATCATCCAACTGACTTCACATTTCTCTTTCTCATCCATCACACAAGCAACTTGCGTAGCATATGCACTAACAACATTCAACATTACACCATCAATTTCCAGCTTCATAAACATCACTCTATCAGGCACTCATGTCATCCTCCAAAAACACTCTTGGCATACTGTTCCTTCAGGATAACTCCGACCCCCCTTCCCCTCCCATCCACACCCTGATAGCACAATTTTGACCTGCCTCCGATACACCTAGCCATACTCCCCTTCCATCTGGCCTCTTGCGCACACACTATATCCACCTTCCTCTGGCCATCATATCAGCTAGCTCTGTCCCTGTACCAGTCATACTGCCAACATTAAAAGTTCTTACCCTCACTACCACACTCCTAGCATTTCTCCTCTCTTCCTGCCATATGAGTTGGAAATCCTCCAGGGTATGTCTGTCAATGCAAAGGCTACTGTGCTGTTGAATGACTCAAGTGTGTTACAACAATATTAAGAGTGTCACTAATTTTGTCCCATTGCCCCCCCATGTATGTGTGGCATCCTACAGATGTCCAGCTCTAACAGGTTGAGAGGGATGACTGGGCAGCAAGAGTGTGGATACAGTGTGCCATACTGACATAGAACAGAAATGTATATCAGGCATTACCTGTGCACATGTCAGTATGAGTAGGTGTATCTGGCTGCCTCATAATAGCAGACATGGGATGCAAAATGTCAGTTAAATAAGCTGTACATGTTGTACACATGTGTAATCTTAGTTGCTGTGCATGCAACAAAGTGACATTTCTACAGTTACTGGTTGTTGCATTGCCCTGACACAGCCATGGTACTACAATAAGCATGATTATCTGTTTGAAATTGGAGAGGTGTCCAACTGTGTTAGGACTGTGTGTCCATGCCTACTACAAACAGCTATATGAACACCATCATAGCTGTATGGACTCAGCAATACCTTATTTGTAAAACCTGCCTCCACCAAAATAGAGTAATTTCCTTTGCTGGACAGCAGCAGCAATACACAAACCACAGACTTGGTTCCTATATTGGTTGTACAGGGCAAATTAGGAGCAGGCACCAACTTGGCATCAAATCAGCCTTTGTCTGATCAAGCATATAAAGTCACAGGTGGAGTACTGTAAGGCTAACTATGAGTATAAATTGGACACATCCACCAAGGCAAATTACAAGGCCATCTTCACATATGTCAGCAATCTCAGAGGCAACAAACCAAACAACCCTGTAATGGTGGTCAACCAGACCACATACGCACACAACATAGCTATAGCCAACCTGCTGCAGATAGGTTTAGGGCAAACCCATGGCTCAGCATCACTATAGGTGGATATGCACAGCACCCGCACCCCTCCCCTCATCACCAGTGAGCAGGTACATATTGCCTACTGAGAGGCAACAAACATAAGTATCCATGGGACCAGATAACATCCCTGTCCACATCCTACATGAACTCAGGCATGTTCTCCCAGCTCCATTACACACTGTAGTCACACAAAGCCTTGGCACCATCCACACCCCATCTGTATTGAAGATGGCCAATGTCATCCCTCTAAACAGACATGAATGAGGAGTAGAGAATTATGAAATTAACTAGCCCTCATTGTGGGGAATATGACACATCAGGGCCAGCAGTGCAATGCAAGCAGGTACAGTGCTGATAGATTACAGGGGTATGGCGTGGTTGTGAGTGGTGACTATGGTATTCGATGTAGCTGTGCAGGTTCTGTACACTCTGTTGCCAAATGTATGAGGTCTTGTGATGTGTTTCCCTTTTTATGTCTTCCAGGTGCAATGTCGCATCAGCAAAGGTCAACTTTCTCAGCAGCTGTGACAAATATAATCATAGAAGCCATACTACAGAACCATGCCATAATGTTTGGCCAGAGCCAGCAACATCTGTGGGAGAGGACCGGCCTGTAAGATGGCCTTGTCCACAGGGTAAACGATGTTGGCCTGCATGCACGTACGTACGAGCAGGTCCGGCATCATGCAAATGACCTCATACGCCATGCCCGGCAAAGGGCTTCTGCAGTGGCCAGGGACCACACAGCCACAGGAGGGGGCCCAGCCATGCAGCCCCCACTGACACCCACTGAGGAGCTCCTCGGCAACCTTGGGGCACCCATCCCAGTACAACATCAGGGTACAGACCCCCCACATGCTGGAGGTGGGTGGTACCCAGACAGTAGATGAGGATTGTGCAGGTAAGGCCCCATTGGAGATTACTAGACTAGTGTAGCAGACATACTTGTATTTGTAGAGTATCTACATGCATGTGTCAGGTCAGATTGCAGTTGTGGATGGGGTTTTCTAATGCACTGAAGTGCACATCTATGGTGAAGGACAGCAAATTGTGTAGTATTGGGGGCTGTACTGTAAATGAGCAGACATGCTGCATCCATCCTGTACCATTGCCACATGTGAGTCTGCTGACAATACTTCACCCCCACAACTGCCTAGGTCCCTCCAGTCTGCATGTGGGATAGCAGCCTGAAGCTGGTGAGTATGGATTTTTTCTGTTGTGGTTTGTCAATATCCCAGGCATGTGAAGACCATGCAATGTACCATGCACGCAACTGTCACTCATAGCCATAGTGCTTTATGTGCATGTTCACTTGTGGTGGGGTTAACTGCATTGTGTCACAGTGGTCACCACAGGCATCTATCTGAAGAGAATCTAACATCCCTGTAGCATACCTCACAACCTGTCAGTGCAAGACTTCTGGACAGAGACCAACAAAATGGGGGGACAAACGGCCTAAGGTAGGACATGTGTGAAATATTACTCTCATACAGTGGATATAAACAGTGTGCACACCCCTGTTAAGATGCCAGGTGTTTGTGATATATATACAAATTGAGACCACAATATGTAAGTCCACACCTTTTCCAACCTGTAATGTGACCTATGACATGAACAATTCACTTGTAAAACCAATCAATCTGTTGGGCACCAAATATGAAGTATACAAACCTTACAATAAGCTGGATGTATATGTGTGCACACATTTCAAATAATATTTTATTGCAGCAGCTTGTGATTTGCTGACAGCATTCAGACTGCTTGGGTACACACCTGCCATCAAGTAAAGGCACTGTGAGTAACACCAAATAACAGTCTGCTGTCCAAATAGGATATTCATGACATTTGCTTAGTTGCAGACAGCTTACACAGCAGCAAAGGGATCTCATATTTGAAAGGTACCAGTCAAGAGTAAGGTTCAACAACATTACCACAGTATTGTATACACCATGGAACACAGTGGAGACAGTAGTCAAAAGGTAGATTGAATATGGGACAACAGTACTGTTGAAAAGAACCTAACGTCCCTCCAAAAATGATGACAAGACATGTCAAAACCTGGTCAGGGAGGCTGCCAGGTGACATATAGCAACACTGAGGGAGTTGCAAAAATCTCTTGCAAGCACTGGTGTTGTGTACTACATGTGAGAACACTCTCCCATATTCTCAAAATAAAAACCACTGTGTAGGCAGAATGAGGGTCACCAATAGCTAAAACCACCTTCTTTAGCGAAAAACTGTTTTATTGTCACTTTTGTCTCCAAGAGACTTCTTCAGAATAAAATTCATCACATAAAAACCACATTATATATATATAAAATTAACACTTCTAAATACATTAATTAAGACTTTTCATTTAAAGAAATATACACTTGATTTAAAACCTTTTGCGTACTTTCAACCTTCTGTCCTTTAAAAAACACTTAATGTTTATTGTTGGTGATGGGAGTTTCCCTTCATCTTACACCAGGTGAAAAAGACATCAATCCCTTGGCTTTACTTATACACTCTATGAGGGAGATGCAAAAGTCTTTGGATGCCCTGGTAGCTATTAACCAGGGTAATAACAAGGCATTTAATTTTCCTTCTGTTAGTTCAGAAGAGGAAGAGGATGGTGAGAATTCAATTATTGAAGTTGGTATGGACACTAATATTGCAAAGACATTTAAATATTCCTTTAATGATATTCGAGCAGTTTTGAACTATGATTTTGATCCATTTTGCCAAACTGACTATAGTACTGACACATTGGCAAGGTTTGGTAAAGAAAGAGAGATTGAGGCCAAAGCTAAGGCTCTTTTGGGGAATATAGAAAAATCCCTAAGAAAGTTTAGAGCCTTAGTAGTTGAGACCAAATATTTTGAGAAATGCATACAGCTGGGTGTAGTCCCGAAGGGTGTAAGATTTTTTAAATGTCCCACTGGTGTTACAGCCTCAGATTCATTTTTCAATGTACTTACTTCTTTTTTCGCAAAAACGGGGCTTGATTTTTTACGTTTGCTCATCATTAGAAACCAGGAGCAGATTGCCAGCATTAAGGAAGAAATTCTCACTATTGAGGATTCTTTTAATAAATTGTTATCCAAACTACCTGTCCTGAAAAGGGATTAATCTACCATGTTAACTAACATTTAAGAATTCAAAAAGGGCCTTGTTCAGCATAAGACAAAGAAACTGCAGAGGGATGTGTATGCTTACAACAGTAATAGTGCTTTCTCACATTTTTCTGAACTAAAAGGGACAAAAAAGCCTTTTAATTATGCTAAGAATTAAGTTAGGTGCCTTGATGATCGTGGAGCCAATCAACGAGCTTCAGGGTGGTACCGAAGTAACATAGGAGGACGTCAAGCTGCATGTACTTCCAGTAATATTGAAGACTGAGGTGATGTGTACATTTCTGTCAAAAATGGGTTTGTGGAAAATGCTTGTGGAACTTCGGCCCTTCAAAAAGAAGATCAATTAACATCTTCTTTAAATTCTACGAATAATAATGTGCCTTTAGAAGTCGAAGAGACAAGAAACATACAACAAGAGGACAAGAATTTTCAATGCAAATCATCACTGAGAGTGAGGAAGAAAGTGAATTAACTACAAGTGAAGTAAGTGACAGTATAATACACAATTTAACTGATTGTATTTTTAGTCCAGAACAACTGTTTGTTCTTAAGCTTGGACTGAATGTTATTCCTTCAAGAAGAATGAATTTGAGTGGGATTCTTTTGGACTTAAAAATGTTTTGTAGAAAGCTAAATTTGATGTATGTTTCTTCAGAGGTTGACATAGGAATGAAAACGTTTTGTAAACCAAGTACCATGGCCCCAAACCTAATTAATACTATCAGTGTTTTTGAAAAATCCTGTGAGGACAAGATAAGGAAGTTAGTTAATAAGAGACCAAACTTTATGTATTACAATTCAACTAGTGCGCAGAGGAAAGCATTGAATGAGCTACATAGTTTTAAACATGTAAGGTTTATGAAAGCTGATAAGGGTGTGGGGCTTGGTCATATTAGAACAGGCAAAATATGTTGACATTATGGAACAAATGTTAGATAATAAAGGAGAGTATTTGACTGTTAATAGAATTTTTGTTAACAGTAGTTTTCATCACATATGGACACAACTTTATGAACTTTTCATGGATGGTCATATTAATTTAGAAATGTATGAATTTGTGGTTATTGAAAAACCCAAGGTGGGGACCCTTTTTGGGATCCCAAAAATTCATAAAGATCCTTTCTTTCTCCCTTTTAGGCCAATTGTTTTATCTCCCCACTCTGTAATGGAGGGCATTTCATTAGTTGTTTTATCTCCCCACTCTGTAATGGAGGGCATTTCATTAGTTATAGATCTAGTTTTGAATCCCATAGTCCAGAAAATGGAATATTTTATTAGGGACTCATGAGATTTTCTCAACCAGTTTAAAGAATTTAGTGAAAGTTATATATTTCATAGTAAGAATAATTTAATGTTTACTGTTGATATTAACTCACTTTTTGCTAGTATTCCTCATGAAACTGGTGTGGAATACGTTAGACAATATCTAAGTGTCATTGCAAAATTTAACAATGACAATGTGCATGTTTGCTGTGTACATTTGGAACTCTTGTTAAACAACAATTTTTTTTGTTTAACAATAAATTGTACAAGCAATTAAAGAGAGTTTCTATGGGGTCAGCAGCAGCCCCTGCATATGCTAACACTGTTCTTGGGTGGTGGGAACAAATGATTTTAAAACCTCTACTTTCCCATTTTTAGGTGGTTTCTTATGCCCATTACATAGATGATTTGTTTTTTGTGGTAGAAGGTGGACAGGATCAAGTTCATGATTTTTATTAAGAATATTAATGAGAGTTCTGAATTTTTGAAATTTACCTTGGGGGACTTTGGACTGAAGGTAAACTTATTAGACCTTACGTTAACATGAAACATGTCTAAGGAGAAGTTCACCTGCGAAGTTTATATAAAGGATACTTTTGTCAATGGGTATCTTCACTATTCAAGTAACCATCCAAAATTTATGAAAAATAATATACCTAAAGGGCAGTTTATTCAAGCATCTTGGATGTCTTCTGAAGATGAAAGTTTTAACAAGGAGGTTGATGTTATGGGCTCCTATTAGATGACCGAAGATGCATTCTATCGAATGCGTCTTGGTCGAACTTAAAACAATGAAAAGGCAAAATAACAAAGCAGCTTTTAAGCGAATTCTTTCCCAGGGAAAGAATTTGCTTAGCCACTTCCGTTACTTTGCCTTTTTCAGCACTGTAGTGCGATCTCAGAGTTGGTAGGGTGAAGCCCCCCCCCCCCCACTTTATGTATTCTTTCAATTTTTTTTTTTTTTTTGGAACGGCGATTTTTTTTTTTCCCTTGGGAAAAAAAATCACTGTTCTGAACTTTCAAGATTGTAAGCTTTCACTTACATGGGGTTGATTATTCATTGTTCGCTTTTTTAAGCATTCAATGATATAATATAGACCCGATGTTATTAAAAGCATGTTTTTGAAAAGGGGATATACTAAGGATATGCTGGATTTGCTGGCTGATGAAATATGAAGACGTAGAAGTAAAAATTTTTTACCCATTTTGTTGAATGGATTTATTCCTAAAACCAATAGAGACACTAATTCTATTGAGGGTAATTTAGACATATATGGGTTATCTTATTGTTTAGATATTACAGTGGGTAGGAGTACTATCGCTTCTATCATTAGCAAAAACTGGAATATTTTGAAAGGGAATTCAGATTTAATAAAAATAATTGGACAAAAACCTAGTTTTATATATAAAAACACATAAAAAGAATGCTACAGACAGATTCCTGTTGTATTTTTTCAGCTGTTTCTAGTTTTAAAGACAAAGGTATGTACAAATGTGGGGTTTGTCATTTTTGTAGATATATATTAGAAGGCCCCTACATTGAGCTAACTCATTTGAATTAAACTATTCTGCTCAATGGAGTTTGCAAGACACAGGGGATAGTGTACATTGCTGTATGTTCTTGCTGTTCAGAATTTTATATTGGGATGTCTACTAGGTGTCCTAATGACAGGATTAGGGAACATTTATCTTGTATTAGAACTCAAAATTCTAACAATGCTCTGTATAAACACACACTTAAGTGTCCTGGTTTTAAGAAATGTTTGTTTTCCATATTGGAAAAAGTTCATAAGAGTTTGAAAAGAAGTAGTTTTAAAAATGTAGTAGAACAGAGGGAAACACTGCGGCAATTAAAGTTAGGGGCTGATAAATTGCCTGGTATGAATGAAACAATAAACATTAAGTGTTTTTTAAAGGACAGAAGGTTGAAAGTATGCAAAAGGTTTTAAATCAAGTGTATATTTCTTTAAATGAAAAGTCTTAATTAATGTATTTAGAAGTGTTAATTGATTATTTTTTAATGTATATAATGTAGTTTTTATGTGATGAATTTTATTTTGAAAAAGTCTCCTGGAGACGAAAGTGACAATAAAGCAGTTTTTCCCTAAAGAAGGTGGTTTTTGCTATTGGTGACCCTCATTCTGCCTATACAGTGTTTTTTTTATTTTGTGGTTCCATTTGCTGCTGTATCCATTTGGTCTCTCCCGTATTCTGCATATGTCTGGCCTATGGGGTAGGGTCAGAAGATGGAAGCATTTCCCCACACCAAAAATCATCCAGGGGTGGATACAATTTGCAATACAGCACATCAGTTTTTCCAAAGGCATGAGTGAAAATGTGTTAATGTGTAATGAGAGTATGGATCGACCTCACAGCCACAATACTAAAAAGTATGTGTGGTGCACAAGCAACACCTCTCTTAACCTGAAGACCAACATACCCATGGCGAATCACGCTGGTGGCAGTGGCCTGCCATGGGGATGCTGTTCCAAAGCCAGAACTGGGCCTGTAATCATGGTGGTGGGAATTCTTAACAGTTCCAAATAACACCCACATCTGACCCAAATCCATCAGGTGTCTGCAAGAACGCTGAGGATGGGGAGGTGTGTTAGCTTTCAACATGACAAAGACCTGAAGCATACATCCAAAGCTACCTAAGAATGGCTACACCTGAACACACTCATGGTTATGGATTGGCCCAGCCAGAGCCTAGACCTACACCAGAAAGAAAAAAAAACAGTGTGACCTGACAAGGGCTGTGCACATGAGCGGCCCTTACAATCTGACAGAGTTGGGTGACCTTTGCATGGAAGAGTGGCCAAAAAATGCCAAGCCGAGATTTGCCATGCTGATAGACACCTTCACAAGAAGAGTGAATGCTGAAAGTCACTTACAAGGTGCTTCAACAAAGTATCATTTTAAGGGGGTGCACACTTATGCAGCCACCATATTGTACATATTGCAGTAATTATATTTTACACGTAACACATTTTTTATCGATTGGATTACACAAGTCATATGTCACATGAAAGATGGGCAACATATTTGAATGCATTATTGCAGTCTCATATTATATATTACAAGAACATGGCATGTTAACAGGGTTGTGTACACTTATCATATCCACTGTAAGCTTGGAAGGTTGGTGGTGTAACAGGAATTGTGTGACTATACATTTACTGCTGGTTTGAAGGTCTGACACTCAAATGTATGTCATTAATCAGTGATGTCACTCCTCAGATCATCCCAGTTATGTATCATAGAAACACAGGTGTTGTGAGAAACAGAGCAAACATATGAGCCAGACATCTACACATCCTGCGAGGATCTGTACAGTTGTGAGGTATGTTCTGTAATACTTGCCACTGTGCTATACAGGTGAACAGCAATGATGCGTACATGGGTGTAGTCTGTGCTTGGGGAAGGGACATCACCTACTAACACTAATCGTGTATCCCAGAGCTCTATACTGTTAGTTACATGTAGTAAAACTGGCTGCAATTCATGATGTTGAGGGCCGTGTATCATGCATGTCACCATTTGGGTAATGTGTGGTCTGTGTAATAGATTTGTGCTACCTCATCTGTAAGTGTGTGTGTGTGTGTGTGTGTGTGTGTGTGTGTGTGTGTGTGTGTGTGTGTGTGTGTGTGTGTGTGTGTGTGTGTATGTGTGTGTGTGTGTGCGTGTGTGTGTGTGTGTGTGTGTGTGTGTGTGTGTGTGTGTGTGTGTGTGTGTGTGTGTGTGTGTGTGTGTGTGTGTGTGTGTGTGTGTGCGTGTGTGTGTGTGTGTGTGTGTGTGTGTGTGTGTGTGTGTGTGTGTGTGTGTGTGTGTGTGTTTGAGTGAAGATCATATCTTGTTTGGCTGATATCCTTTTGATTTGTGCACCATCCACGCCTGTTTACCACTTGTCAACACCTGCAACACACCACATCACAGCTCTGACATACAAACAATAACCACACACCCACCTTCACAGATGCACTCGATAGACATTTACCTAAACAGTGGAGACCACCAAGACAGACATCCATTTGACCACCACAACACAGCACAAACCACAGGACACATATCTCACCTATACAATATGCCCCTCAACCTAAGCACCAAAGGCTAACCACCTTGCCTGATACAGTAATCATAGGTGACTCAATAGTGAGGCACACAGATGTCCCACTCACTAGGTTGAACATGGAGGAGGTAACAGTCAGCTGTCTATCAGGTGCCAGAATCCAACACATAAAACACCCAGTGAGGTCACTCCACAACAAATACAAGTATCACTCTGTCATCATCCATGTGTGCATGAATGACGTGAGACACACCTCCATGGACTATAAGAAAAGAGACATGGTGAAGCTCTCAGATTATGTGGGCCAGGCAGGTATGACAGTAGCCCTGAGCAGTATACTACTGTCACCCAGAATGATACCGCAGTACAAACAACAAATGATTGACTTCAACAATTGGCTTAAGTGTCTGGTGTCACTCTCATGGGATCCAGTATCTGTCTGCTTGGGATAACATAATTGACAGACTGCAATGGCTTGCCAGAGATGGCCTGCATCTGTTACCCCTGAGTTTACAGGTGGTGGCTAAGTGTCTTGCCACCCCTATAGTGCCTTTTTAGGCCGTGTTCCAAATGAAATTATCACCATAACAGCTACACATATATTCAATCTGAGGGTCATGCTGCTCAACACTAGACATCTACATCCCGAGATGCAGCCACGTGAAGCACTCCTCACAATGGCAAACATTGACATTTGTGCTGTAACAGAGACCTGGTTTACAGCAGCAGACAGCACATCTGCACTACCAGCCTATAACTCATTCCACACCTGTCAGCCCCAAAACATGGACCACAGCTCCAAAGGCAGTGGTGTCTCCATATTAATAATGGATATGCACATATTCAGAGTAGTATCCCAGCATAATGCATCTAAGATACTTCAGGTGCAACTGACATTGGGTAATTGTGCAATCCAGGTCATAGCCTGCTATAGGTCCCCAGCCATGTCCCTAGACTCTCAATCTACATTCCTCAACACCTTGGAATCTATCAAGGTCCAACCCAACACTCTCATAGTAGGAGAGTTCAACTACCCTTCCATCAACTGGGAGAGATACTGAAGCACCAATACACTGGCCCAACGTTTCCTGGAATTCATCAGTTCCAATGCCCTGGACCAGCTCATTCTGACACCCAGTAGAAGAAGCAACATCTTTGACCTGTGTTGATTACTAACATATGGGACCGTTGCTTGACAACAGTAGTCAGTCGCTATCTGGTCAGATCCAACATAGAGTAATCACCATGGAAATCCATATCTCACCTACACCCCCCGCAAAGGTAACCACCTTGTAAAGCTTCTCCAAAGCTGACTTTGGACTCATAAAAACAGAGGTGGCTAACTTCACAGCACCCATGCCAATGGAAAATACCTGCATGACGACCGAATCATACACAAATGGACTGTACAAACATGTACATCAATGAATGGAACTAGCCATACCCAACAGAACCATGACACTCTTCTCCAAACACTGGAGGCCAATCTGGTGGTCCCCTGCCATTAATAACCTGTACAACAGAAGGAAGAAACTGTTGCAGAAAACGTTGGAGTCCCAAGAATGGTAAAACTCCCGTATTACCCTCAACTACAACTTAAGATCCCACATGAAATATTCTAAAGCCACCTATGACAGCAGAATTGCAGCAGATGCTGACAACAGTCTCAAATCCTTTGATAGTTATATCAAGAACCGCCACGCCAATACTCAGAAGTGCTCTAAGTTACTGCGCAATGCTACTTTATATACTGAGCCAAGAGATATTGCCAACATTCTTGCCAACACATTCAATGCCAGCTTTACCCCTCTCTCTCCCCCTGTGGGAACAATCAGAATGCCAGGAGAATGCCAGGCATCCAGGATTACTGTTGCCCAGGCTATACCTGCATTGTCCACGGGCAAGAATACAGCTTCCATGGGACCCCATATTATCCCTGGCTGTGTTCTACATGAATTACAAAGATACCTGGCACCACATCTGTGTGCCCTGTTCAGTCCCTCGGACACACCTACGATCCCCCATCCACTCATCAAGATTCTTCTTGAAGAGAGTCAGTGAGGAGCTCTGCCTAACATGAATTAGAATTCTATTCCAGAACGAAGGGAGCCTCTGGGTTATGAATCTGTCCCTCCAGCATGTTCTATTTATTTCTGTGCTGATGTTCAAGTCCCTCGAGTGCGTGGCTCTAAGGGATTTAGATATACTGAGGTGGAGCATGTCCATTAATTCTGGGTTGGACATAGCTTTATATGTCAGGCATAGATCGCCTCAAAGTAGGCGGTATGCAACTGAGTAGAGCTGGAGTTTTTTTAACCGAGCAGCATATGGCATCTGTTTGAGTCCTTTGATCCTCCTGGTGAGGTACTTTTGGGGTCTTTCTAATTGCTGCAGATGTCAGGTAAAGTACATCCCAAAGGAGGCATTGTATTCTATGATGGGCCTGATGAGGGATGAATAAAGGGGCACAATTACCTCTCTTGATCTAGATGTGAATCCATTCATGATGAGGTGGGCTATGTAGAAGGTCTTTCTAACCACTTTGGCAATGTGGTTGTCAAAGGAGAGATTGCTGTCAACTTGGGTCCCCAGATCCCTAATTACTTTCTCTGTACTTAATGGGTTACCACCTATGTGGTAATTTGTGGGCACATTGTTTTTGCCAAAGGGTATGACTATACACTTTTTGGCATTTAGCTTTAGACTATGGCTCTGGCACCAGTTATCTGTCTCTGCGAGACCTTTTTGAAGGATGTTTGTGTCAGCTGGAGAGTCAGTTATGGTGCCCAGTTTGCAGTCATCTGTGAACTTGGTGAGCCATAGTCCTCCACGCTGGCCTGTACCTCAGAAAAGTAAATACCGAACAAGAGAGGTCCCAGGACAGAATCTTGTGGGACTCCACTTGTGACTGGTTTCGAGTCTGACATGGCTCCAGCAATTCTGACTATGTGGGTTCTGTCTTTGAGCCAGTTTGCGACCCATCTTGTGACATAGGGGTTTATATTTAGGCTGGATAGCTTATCTATCATGCCCGAGTGGGGTATTGTGTCAAATGCCTTTGCAAGGTCCAGATAGGCTGTGTGGACTACCTTCCCTTCATTTATGGCCTTGGTGACTGTTTTGAAGAAGTCGACCAGGTTCAAAAGGCAGGATCTGCCCTTGACGAAGCCAAATTAGGTAGGATCTAGTGCCTGTAGGTCCCCAATGTCTTTGTTTATGAGTTCCATGATGATCCTCTCCATAGCCTTGCATACTAGGCTAGTCAGGCTTATGGGGCGATAGTTTCGAGGGTCCGCAGAGGCGCCACCTTTGTTGAGTGGGACCACTGTTGCTGTATGCCATTCTTTGGGCACATATCCTGTAGTGAGGCTGAGATTGTACAGCAGTTTTACTTGAGGGATTAGTTCTTCTTGGAGTTCATGTAGGACACAACCCGGGATGCCATCTGGTCCCATGGAAGCAGTGATTTTTGCTTTGGAGAGGGCAGCCTTTACCTGAGCATCAGAGATGTTTGGGAGGCTGCACTCTGCCGGGATAGATACTTGCTCTTTTGGGGGAGGGAGAAGTTTGCACTGAACCTGTCTGCCAGGATATTGGCAATGTCTGTGGGTTCAGTGTATTTTTTGTCGTTTAGAATCAACTCAGAACAAGTCTGGGAGTTGTATCCCAGGTTCCTAACATAACTGAAAAAAGCCTTATGATTGTCTTTAGTGTCCTGTGCAATTTTTCTCTCGAAGCTGGACTTGGAGGATTTTATGAGGGATCGTAATTTTTTGCTAGTACTGATCAGAGATGCCTTCCCTTTTAGGGATTTTGCTCTATCATGTACTAGCTTCCTCCTTCTGTTGTACAGTTTATTTATGGCTGGGGTACACCAGACTGGATGCCTGCCTTTGGATGATTGGGTCTTGATTTTGTTTGGGATAGCATGATCCATGCATTCCTGGAGATGTCCGTAGAATGCGTTTATATATGATTCTGCAGTTTGGGCCGTAGTTTCCACTAGCCCTGGGGCCTTGAAGGATTCCACTTCAGTTTTGAGAAGTGTGAAGTTCGCTTTTGAGAAGTTTTTCACTGTGGTTTTCTGGGCTGGGGGTGGGGTCGGGATGTGGATATCCATTGACATTAATTTATGGTCTGATCTTACCAATGAGGGATATACTTCTGGTATGGAGCATAGAGTCCCCATGTTGGTAATGATCAGGTCTAGTATGTTTTCCCCTCTTGTGGGAGTGGTGACTAGTTGTTCCATAGCATTTGAGTTTATAAATTCCAGGAACCTTTGGGCTAAGGTGCTGGGGCTTGCGTAATGCTCCCAGTCTATGTTTGGGCAGTTGAAGTCACCCAGTATAATGGTGTTTGGAGAGATCTTAGTGTTCTCCAATGTTTTCAGGAAAGCCGAGTGGATTCCAGACTTTGAGTAGGTGGTCTGTAGGATGCTATAAACTGAAAAGCAGTCTTGCACACTGTCAGTTGCACATGGATGGTCTCCGATACTTCATGCACTGCCACTAACCTGGAGGCATGGATATCCTTGATAAATATGGAAACCCCCCCTCCTTTTGTGGTTCGGACCGGGTTTTGGGGCCGAAAAGCATGATATGAGGTATAACCTGGTAGTGCTGGGGTGCTCTCTGGAGCCTTGAACCAGGTTTCTGTCACTGCACAGATATTGATGTTCTCCATACTGAGGAGAGCTTCGAGTGCATGCATCTTGAGGTTAAGACTTCTGGCATTTAGCAACATTACCCTTAGTTTCTTGTTCCTTGTGCTGTCTATGGAGGTGGGTTTGACTTTTGAGCCTTGCCTAAAAAAGGCACTATGGGGGTGGCAAGAGCCTTTGCCAATATCCGAAAGCCCAGGGGTGACAGGTGCAAGCCATCCCTAGCGAAGCAATGTGGCTTGTCGAGCATGTCATCCCAGGCTGACAGACACTGGATCCCCTTTGAATGACACCAAAATTTTAGCCAATTGTTAAAATTGATCATTTTGTCTTTATACTGTGGCATCATTCTAGGTGAGGGTAAGATGCTGCTCAAGGTCAGGGTCATACCAGCCTGGGCTACATGATCAGAGAGCTCCTCAATGTCTCTTTTCATGTAGTCGAGGGAGGTACGTCTCAGGTCGTTCATGCCAGCATATACAATGACTGAGTCATATTTGTATTTGCTTTGGAGTGACCTGAGTGCTTGCGTTATGTGGCGGATCCTAGCACCCGACAGGCAGCTCACTGTGACCTTCTCTTTATTCAGCCTGGTGAGCGGGACGTCAGTGTGTCTGACAATAGAGTCACCTATTACAAGGGTATCAGGTGTGTTATTCAGCCTTAAGGGCTGTGACTGCTTGGCACACTGACTTTGTGTGCTATGTGTTGTGCGTGTTTTGTTTTGGGGTAGCGTTTGCTTGGATGTCTGCTTTGGAGGTCTCTGTTGCTTAGGTAGACTTTTATTTAGAGCCTCCGAGTATGTTTTTGTGTTTTTATGTGTTTGGTTCGCTGTTGTGGTGGGACTATGTGATACTGGAATTGTGTTGTGTGAGGTTACCTTCTCCTCCTGACTGGTTACACCAGTTTTGAGATGAGAGAGCTCAGCCTGCAGTTTGGCTATATGGTTGCATCTTTCACATATATTTGAACCTGTTTGTAGGAGGAGAGGGTTGTCCGTGTACATGAGACAGTTGTAACATTGCCTCAAAATTCCCAGATTCACCAGCTGGACTGGAGAGGAAGCTATTGACTGACCTTTGGACATGCTAGAGTAATATAGGGAACTGAATTAAAATGGACCAATAGGGGACAAGGTAATCGTACAGAGTATAAGAGTAAGTAGTGCTTATGGTTTATTAGTGCTAACTTGAAAGATTACTTATTTGGACCAGTGAGGGGCCTTAGAATGAGAATATGGTGTTTAATTTGAGAGATAGAGCAGTTCTAAGGGAAAAAGTGAAGAGCAGACTTTGTGGAGCCAGGAAAAGTTTAAACCCAATTAGGCGGCGCTGCCCAATGTTGCGCTATGCACAAAAACGCACAAAAATGCGCAAAAGAGGGTTTAAAGAGAGGGAGATCAAGGAGTTTGGAATTGACCCAAAATGGCCAATAAAACTACAGTTTCAAGGCAGTAACCACTCCCACAGGGGCAGGCAGGCTGCTCAATGTTTATCACTGCTACTGATGAACAGAGACTTCCCTTTAGCCCAAGCAAACAATGGCCTCCAAGAAACTTACAAACAGTTCAGAACAGCAAATCTGTAACTGAACTTTTTTAAATCTCAGAAAAGTGGGAAAAAGCAAGATTTTTTGTTTTTTTTTTTAAGGAAAGCAGAGGTTCACAAGTATCAACAAGTTAGAACAGTGCAGTAAATGACCCCACACTTGAGTGCTAGGCCAGAGACAGATAAAATGCAAGTTTTAAGAAAAAAAATGATTTTAAAAATAAGTGCAGGCAGGAAATTCAGTAATCAGCTCTAGGTTGTGTTCTAAATACAGTTACCAACACAGAAATCAAGTTTAACAAGCCAGAAAATGCTCAAAAGTAGGCATCAATGCAGAAAAACTTAACAAATAATCTGAAACAAAATACTTAAAATTCAAAAGTGGCTCCTTTCTTCTCTCAGCATTTTCTCCTCTTGGTGGGTGCTTCGCCAACAGCCAACAAGTCCAAAAAGATGCCAAAACCACGAGGCAATCAGGTTTTAAGAGAGGGAGATCAAGGAGTTTGGAATTGACCCAAAATGGCCAATAAAACTACAGTTTCAAGGCAGTAACCACTCCCACAGGGGCAGGCAGGCTGCTCAATGTTTATCACTGCCACTGATGAACAGAGACTTCCCTTTAGCCCAAGCAAACAATGGCCTCCAAGAAACTTACAAACAGTTCAGAACAGCAAATCTGTAACTGAACTTTTTTAAATCTCAGAAAAGTGGGAAAAAAGCAAGATTTTTTTGTTTTTTTTTTAAGGAAAGCAGAGGTTCACAAGTATCAACAAGTTAGAACAGTGCAGTAAATGACCCCACACTTGAGTGCTAGGCCAGAGACAGATAAAATGCAAGTTTTAAGAAAAAAACGATTTTAAAAATAAGTGCAGGCAGGAAATTCAGTAATCAGCTCTAGGTTGTGTTCTAAATACAGTTACCAACACAGAAATCAAGTTTAACAAGCCAGAAAATGCTCAAAAGTAGGCGGCAATGCAGAAAAACTTAACAAATAATCTGAAGCAAAATACTTAAAATCTCAAAAGTGGCTCCTATCTTCTCTCAGCATTTTCTCCTCTTGGTGGGTGCTTCACCAACAGCCAACAAGTCCAAAAAGACACCAAAACCACGAGGCAATCGGGTTTTAAGAGAGGGAGATCAAGGAGTTTGGAATTGACCCAAAATGGCCAATAAAACTACAGTTTCAAGGCAGTAACCACTCCCACAGGGGCAGGCAGGCTGCTCAATGTTTATCACTGCCACTGATGAACAGAGACTTCCCTTTAGCCCAAGCAAACAATGGCCTCCAAGAAACTTACAAACAGTTTAGAACAGCAAATCTGTAACTGACCTTTTTTAAATCTCAGAAAAGTGAGAAAAAAGCAGGATTTTTTTTTTTTTTTAAGGAAAGCAGAGGTTCACAAGTATCAACAAGTTAGAACAGTGCAGTAAATGACCCCACACTTGAGTGCTAGGCCAGAGACAGATAAAATGCAAGTTTTAAGAAAAAAAACTATTTTAAAAATAAGTGCAGGCAGGAAATTCAGTAATCAGCTCTAGGTTGTGTTCTAAATACAGTTACCAACACAGAAATCAAGTTTAACAAGCCAGAAAATGCTGAAAAGTAGGTGGCAATGCAGAAAAACTTAAGAAATAATCTGAAGCAAAATACTTACAATCTCAAAAGTGGCTCCTTTCTTCTCTCAGCATTTTCTCCTCTTGGTCGGTGCTTCACCAACAGCCAACAAGTCCAAAAAGACACTAAAACCACGAGGCAATCGGGTTTTAAGAGAGGGAGATCAAGGAGTCTGGAATTGACCCAAAATGGCCAATAAAACTACATTTTCAAGGCAGTAACCACTCCCACAGGGGCAGGCAGGCTGCTCAATGTTTATCACTGCCACTGATGAACAGAGACTTCCCTTTAGCCCAAGCAAACAATGGCCTCCAAGAAACTTACAAACAGTTCAGAACAGCAAATATGTAACTGAACTTTTTAAATCTCAGAAAAGTGAGAAAAAAGCAGGATTTTTTTTTGTTTTTTTTTAAGGAAAGCAGAGGTTCACAAGTATCAACAAGTTAGAACAGTGTAGTAAATGACCCCACACTTGAGTGCTAGGCCAGAGACAGATAAAATGCAAGTTTTAAGAAAAAAACTATTTTAAAAATAAGTGCAGGCAGGAAATTCAGTAATCAGCTCTAGGTTGTGTTCTAAATACAGTTACCAACACAGAAATCAAGTTTAACAAGCCAGAAAATGCTCAAAAGTAGGTGGCAATGCAGAAAAACTTAAATAATCTGAAGCAAAATACTTAAAATCTCAAAAGTGGCTCCTTTCTTCTCTCAGCATTTTCTCCTCTTGGTGGGTGCTTCACCAACAGCCAACAAGTCCAAAAAGATGCCAAGACCATAAGGCAATCGGGTTTTAAGAGAGGGAGATCAAGGAGTTTGGAATTGACCCAAAATGGCCAATAAAACTACAGTTTTAAGGCAGTAACCACTCCCACAGGGGCAGGCAGGCTGCTCAATGTTTATCACTACCACTGATGAACACAGAGACTTCCCTTTAGCCCAAGCAAACAATGGCCTCCAAGAAACTTACAAACAGTTCAGAACAGCAAATCTCTATCTGAACTTTTTTAAATCTCGGAAAAGTGGGAAAAAAGCAAGATATTTTTTTTTTTTTTGTTTTTTTAAGGAAAGCAGAGGTTCACAAGTATCAACAAGTTAGAACAGTGCAGTAAATGACCCCACACTTGAGTGCTAGGCCAGAGACAGATAAAATGCAAGTTTTAAGAAAAAAAAAACGATTTTAAGAATAAGTGCAGGCAGGAAATTCAGTAATCAGCTCTAGGTTGTGTTCTAAATACAGTTACCAACACAGAAATCAAGTTTAACAAGCCAGAAAATGCTCAAAAGTAGGCAGCAATGCAGAAAAACTTAACAAATAATCTGAAGCAAAATACTTAAAATCTCAAAAGTGGCTCCTTTCTTCTCTCAGCATTTTCTCCTCTTGGTGGGTGCTTCACCAACAGCCAACAAGTCCAAAAAGACATAACTCCTAACTCTGGACCCCCACACAGTTTGGCTTTGTGAAAGGGAGGCCATGCCTGCTCAACCTGGTTGACGTCTTAGAGCCAGTCACCAGGTCAGTGTATGGCAGTAAGGCACTGCATACAGCCTACATCAGTCTAAGGAATTATGGATGAACCCACCAAACTAGGCATCAACCCCTGTATCACTTTGAAGGTTGCAAATTGGCTCACAGATAGAACACACAGTGTGAAAGTAGCAAGCTCCAAGTCATACTGGCAGCAAGTCATGAGTGGAGTCCCACAGGGATCAGTCCTGGGTACTCTCCTGTTCAGCATCTACTTCTCAGGAGTCCAGGTCAACCCAAAGGAACTCAGGCTGACCAAGTTCATAGACAACTGCAAGCTGGGAGCCATCATTAACTCCATAAGTGATGCAGACATCCTACAAAAAGGCCTCATTGAGACCACTGACTGGTGTGGAAACCATGGCCTGAAGCTCAACACCACAAAATGCATCATCAGGCCCTTTGGTAAAATTTCACTTCCCACTAAGTACCACATCAATGGGAGCCCACTGAACACTGTAGGCATTATTAGAGATCTGGGGACACAGGTTAATAGCAACCTCTCCTTTAACCACCACATTGCCACTGTGGTCAGGAAATCCTTTTATGTGGCACATCTCATTACCAAGGGTTTTGCATCCAGGAAGAAATAGCTCATCATCTCTGTGTACTCTTCCCTCATTAGACTAATCATCAAGTATAATGGCCCATTTGACATGTACCTCACTAGACACTTGCAACAGCTGGAGAGGCCACAGAAGTACCTCACAATGAGGATCCTAAGAATTAAACACATGTCCTGCACAGACTCAAAAGACTCCAGCTCTTCTCTGTCTCATATCACCTACTTAGAGGTGATGTCTGCTTGACTTGCAAATCCATGTCTGAACCAGTTTTTTTCACAAATGCTACATCTAAAGGCATTCCAATCTCTCTGTACCACACACTGCAGGGACCTCAACCTCATTACCACAATCAACGCAACATGCTGGAGGGACAGGTTCCTCTCCCAGAGACTGCATATGCCCTGGAATAGACTTCCCATACATGTCAAGCAAAGCACCTAGATGACCCTGTTGCAGAGAGATCTTGATGAGTGGATGGGTAATAGAAAGTTAACCCCAGGGATCACTCCAGTGGCTCTACTTGATGGGGGCACTGGGAATTAACTTTGGATGGCACAATGGCAGGGCACTCCTATGGGCTAGGCTTGTAATGGCTCCAGGACCATTAGCCTAGTACACACCTATGAACCAATAAGGGGAGTGACATCAGCATGACTGATAAAGTAGGCCAGTGGGTGGGTAACTTATCAAAATACTTCTTACTACAAACATACATACTTATACACCCACACACACATTTGCCAGATCTGAGAGTAGAGCACCTGCTTATCTAGTTATTTGTACTATACTGTTACACAGTTATCGTACACGCTAGGGAGCTTACTTGGCTGACAACTGGCCAAAGGTGCTGATAAGGAGAATGACATCAGCATGACTGATAAAGTATGACAGTGGGTGGAAAATGTATCAAAATACTTCTTCCTACATACACACTCACACACACATTTGATAGATTTGAGAGTAGAACCCCTGCCTATCTAGTTATTTGTACTATAATGTTACACAGTGATTGCATGTACTATGGAGCTTACTGGGCTGACACCTGGCCAAATGTGCTGATAAGGGGAATGACATCAGCAGAAATGATAAAGTAGGGCAGTGAGTGGGAGACTTATCAAAATACTTCTTCTTACAAACATACACTCATTTGCCAGATCTGAGATTAGAACCCCTGTCTAGCTAGTGATTTGCACTATAGTGTTACACAGTTATCACACACACTACAGAGCTTACTGGGCTGACAACTGGCTGATATGAAAAATGACATCAGCATGGCTGATAAAGTATGACTGTGGGTGAAAAATTTATCAAAATACTTCTTCCTACAAACATATACACCCACACACACACATTTGCTAGATTTGAGAATAGAAACCCTGCATATCTAGTTATTTCTACTATAATGTTACTAATTATCACACTTACTACGGAGCTTACTGGGCTGACACCTGGCCAAAGGTGCTGATAAGGGGAATGACATCAGCAGAAATGATAAAGTAGGGCAGTGGGTGGGAGACATCAAAATACTCATTTGCCATATCTGAGATTAGAACCACTGTCTAGCTAGTGATTTGCACTATAGTGTTACACAGTTATCTCACACACACTACAGAGCTTACTGGGCTGACAACTGGCCAAAGGTGCTGATAACTGGAATGATATCAGCAGGACTGATAAAGTAGGGCAGTGGGTAGGAGACTTATCAAAATATTACTTCTTACAAACATACATACACACTCATCTGTCAGATCTGAGATTAGAACCCCTGTCTAGCTAATTATTTGTGCTATAGTGTTACACAGTTATCACACATGCTACGGAGCTCACTGGGCTGACACATGGCCAAATGTGCCAATAAGGGGAATGACATTGGCAGGACTGATAAAGTGGGGCACTGGGAAGTGTTGTGGGTGGGAATGGCCTAAAACTGTTTCACCTACAAACAAAGAAACACACACCACATACACAACTGTCTCACACACACACACACACACACACACACACACACACACACACACACACACACACACACACACACACTTGCCAGTATTGGGATTAGAACCTCCTACCAATCTATCTATTTGTACTATAGTGTTACACAGGTATTGCACCCACTACAGAGCTTATATAGGGATGATCAGTGTCCAATGATACTTCTAAGGTGAATGAAAGCAGCAGGTCATGTGAAGTAGGGCAATGTAAAGTGTACTGAGTGGGAAGAGTCTCCTAATACTTGGACCTATGGAGACAAACACACACACACACACACACACACACACACACACACACACACACACACACACACACACACACACACATAGACAGGTGATGTGATATTATAAACTCAGTCTCAGTACTGTTACACAATGGGGCTCACCTTTTATGCTGGCACATGCAACTATGTACAACTGGTATGCCACTGTCTACAGCAGGACATCACTGTATGCCATTCAGGGTATCTGTGTGTGTGACTCACTATGTGTGCCCACCTGTGTCTCTCTGTGTCACTGTCTGTCTCTCAGTTCCCCACATCTATGCATGTGTATGCTTGACATATGTTGCTATGTGTTGCCCATATGTGTGTGAGAGTGTGTATCTCAAGCAACAGATGCAGATATATCATATATGGGCCAGCTACAGCTAGTTGAAGTTAATCCTGTCTAATGTGTGTGTGGGGGGACAGTTGAGGTGTACATAGCTGTCTGTATGCATGGATATATATACACAATACAGTCATATATTCTGACGTGGGTTCCAATATGTCATGTGATTCTCTAAGTGTAGGAGCATGCCCAGTGTGACCTTCTATAGTTAGGATGGGACTCCATTCCAGAGATGGGTGTACTGCAGTCCAGGGTTTTGTGTGCTACTGCCATACCTCTCAGGAGTACACAGGACTTTCCTCACGGTACTTATTTTGTTTAACAGACATTTTCTGACATATCTGCAGTCTGAAACTGCAATGTATTTTTTTAGGTTCATAGGTTAGTACTAAGCTAACTGCTCTTGTGAGCCATTTTAAGCCTATAATTATCCTTATGACTCAAAAACTGCACCTGTGTTTGTGTGTTTGTAAGGCACACCCCCATTAGGGTATTGTATCATTACCTAGTGCCAGACATCCTCAGATAGATCATCACAGTGCTTTACCAGAGAAATACTAGTTGTATGATGCATAGACCAATATTATGAGGGCAGATATGTAGATTCTTGCCCAACAAGGCCATTTGTAAGGTGTGGCTACAGCCAGTGTAGTAATGACACACAGCTGTGTAAACAGTCCAGCAACCTGGTGATATACTGGCTGGGGATCTCCTGCTTGTGTGGTATCTTTCTAACCTGAGATGTCATATCCTTGTGTGTGCAAACCTCTGACCTGTACATTTTTTGGCAGGTTGTCCAGGTGTTTGGCTAGAGGTTTCATCCTTTCTACATAAACTTGTGTTTTTATGGCAAGTTAGTTACATATAATTGAAGTATGATGTTACAAAACAATACAGACATTACTGTTTCAGAATACATAACCTTCGGACCATTCCCCCTACTGCAAAACCCTCACCCAACCAACTTTCTCAGTATGTAAGGGCAATATTTACAACACATGCCTATCATTGTGCCTTTGTTGCACTTTTATTTCTGCCCTTGTCCAGACATCTTGCTATCAGAGGTTGGGAGTTATGGGTATGGGTACAGAGTGCATTCAACTGTGCAGGCATGTCCATTATTTGTAAAAGCAAACATAAGAAAACGGATTATTGAGAATGACCACTGGCAACAGTACCACAAAGTGCTTATATTCACAAACGCCTTGGCACCTCTGCTACACATCCTTCAAGATGTCACTAATATGTGTAGTATATTCCACATAGCACTATGAGTTCCAGGTATGTCAGTGGCAGAGCAGTGGGTGTCACTGACATGTATAACAGTTGGCACTGCAGTTATCTGCACATGGCTCTGTCAAAGGCAGCACTGTACCTGGGGCAGTACAAGATGACTGCCAGGGGAATGTGCTGGCTAGACCCAGACAGTATTAACCACACATGCACATAGCTCATTGACCCCTGCATATTGTGGACAGGCAACATGTTTTCATGTGTATTGGTAAAGCCCTGCCAATGTGTGCTATGCAGCTATTTCCACGCAAACCTATATGTTACTGCATTTGTGAGGGTATATAGGTTGCACACCTGTCAACTGTACACATTTGCACAGACTGTGCTATTTGCTTTATATTTTGGTTCCATTTACCATACTACTGTGCCCTGTCTTGGGGACTGGAGGCATATTAGTAAAGAGCCCAGGTCGGATTGTACTGGCATACATTTGAGTTTCAGTCTTCTTCCCCTTCATAGTCTTACTGCTGTGCTATCACTGTGTGAGTCTGCAGGGGGTTAACTCAACATTGCTGCCATTTGTGTGCCTTTACCAGACATTTCTCTGTGGTTTTCTACAACTGATTTGCTGTGTGGGTGTGAGGGGTGGTTATGGGACCCCCACCCTGATATCCATGCCTGTGACCTATGACCCCGTAGTTAGATGTCCCCACACATATACTGCAGTGGGATTTGCCACATTGGTTAGTACTGAATAGTGTGTGGAGACCAGTTTTTGCCAGACATTTCCTGGTGTCCCACATAGCTGTCAGTTGTGTGCTTCTGTCCCAGTAGGCTGCCCCATTCCCTTGCATGCATGCAACATTACCATAGATATGATAGCAGAACATGCTATTCCATTCATTTATTGTTAAGAAGACTGACTTACCTTGTGCTTGCAGTAGTTGTGCGGACAGTGCTTGAGGGCCGACTATGTTGGATGAACACTGCCTGTACATGGTAAGCCACAGATAATGTGATGTGTGTGTCATCCATTTTACTGTGTGTGTGAGTCAGAGAGAGGTGTCAGTCCCTGGGATCCCTACAGTGTCAGTGTGTGTGTTATGCATTGCCTCTTTGCCAAAGTGTGAGCACGCCTCCATCTGTCTATGGGAGCAGGCACAGGTGCCTCCTCCTCTGAGTTCCTCTGTACCTGTGGGGACCTTGGCAATGGTGCTGGGCTGTGTGGCCCTTCTTCATGCTGTTCCTGCTGCAGCTGTTTCCGCAGGATCATATTGTGTAGCATGGCACATACTATGAATATGTGTGCACATCTGGCTGCAGAGTACTGCAAGGCACCACCAGATATGTCAAGGCAGCGGACCCGTGACTTGAGCATCCCAAACACATGCTCTATAATGATCTTGGCTTGTGCGTGTGCCTCATTATGGCATTCTTGTGTGGGTGTGTGCATTTCTGATGGGTGTCATCATCCATGGCTCCAGTGCATAGCCACCATCCCCCAACAGATGGCCATAAGGGATGCCCCCACTGGCAAATGCCTGGTACAGATGTGATGAATGCCAGATGTGGGACCCATGATAGCTTCCAGGGCTGCCAGCACACACATTCATGATAATCTTCTGGGCATTGCACACAACCTGGCAGTTGATGGAGGGGAAGCCCTTACAGTTTATGTAGACCCTACCCTGTTCACAGAGTGGTGCTTTGATGTGGATGTGCATGCAGTCTATGGCACCCAGTACCTCTGGGTATTCTGCTAAATGTTGGAAGAGATGCATATTGCTGGTTCTCTCCTCATGGGTGTTGTGGAAGTAAATGTGCTGACCGGCATGTAGTAGCATGGCATCCAGGAACTGGTGGTGTACCCTAGATACAAATGCCTGTGAGACCCCCATGATGTCCCCAGTAGGTCTTTGGAAAATTCCTGTAGCTAGAATTCTTAAGACTACATATACCTTGGTATCCACTGGGATGGGTTCCCCTCTGTTGGTTCTAGCTCTGAGTTCAGGCTGGCACAGCTAAGTGATTTGCTGAAGTATGTCTCTGTCCACCCTGTAGCGCTCTACTATCTCCAGATCATGTAGCCCCTGGTAGGTTACCCTGCATCTGAACACTCTTCTCCTCCTCCTTGGTCTGTGGCAGTTGTCAGCATTATCCTCCCCTCCACCATCAGCCTCTAGCACATACCGATGGATCAAAGCAATGGCAGCCCCTAACATTTGTCCAGTTAAAATTCCCCAGCATGTATACACCAATGGTGCAGAGTTTGTGGGAAAAAAACAGACTGTAAGGTTTTTCCATACTTTATACTATTGTGCTGCAGATGCTGCCTGTATGATTGGCTGACTATGATACATTCCAGCTGCCACCTATATTAGTCATGGCTTTGCTTTGGCCATCGTAGTGTTAGAGGTATTAGTGTTAATTTGTGCATGATTGCCTTTATTCTGCTGTTGCCCTTTTTTAATTATTTTTTTACTTACATCTCCTCCCATTTTCAGCTATGCAACCACCTGCCAGCTGTATTATTGTATGCTTTCCATGGCCCATTGTGAGTTGCAGGAGTCCCATATTAGTGATTTCTACTTCATTTCTCCTTTACTGTGCTGTTGCCCTTTGTTTTGTTTTTTTTACATCTCCTCCCATTTTCAGCTATGCAGCTACCTGGCAGCTGTATTATTCAGTGCTTTCAATGGCCCATTGTAGGTTGCAGAATCCCATACTGCTGATTTGTACTGCATTTCCCTTGCTTTATTTCCTTTTTTCCTATATCCTTCCTGTTTAAGCCCCGTAGCTAGTGTAAACATCAAGAAATGCCCCTCCCCTGAGCACGAACACACTCCTCAGTTCATGGAATAAGACTATACAGCCTCAGATACTCCCCCTCACTTAGCTGTGCTTGGCCAAGCACAAACCCAGGCAACGGAGCTCCAATGTGGTTACTGCAAGCATGACACACCCCCTTTTCATGTTAGTTGCTCCTCCTGCCTACACAATGGTGTTAGAGCACCTACACGGTTAGGTACAGTGTGACACTTTGAAGAATTTTGTGATTCAGTATAAGTCCCCTCATTAACATACCCTACTGCCTTAATCTGTAGTTACTGCACTGCACAACAGCCTTCTTCCTTAGCAATCACTGTTCTCTGCCATTGTTTTGATTCTGCTTGCCATATAGTATAATGGCAAAAATCAGGTGTCCCTTAAAATTGACTTTTCCCTTTTTTTTTTTTTTTGTATTCCCCATGATCCTGCTTGCACGGCACACCCCTATGCTTCAATGGTCGAGGTCGGCCATAAAAAATAAACTTTTATTTTTAGATAAATTAAACAGTTTGCAATGCCACTGGCCATATATTTGTCCACTGGCATGCTTACAGATTCAAGTACATGTTTTTATTGGATCTGTCATGGCTCCATTTTCAGTTTTGCAGAAATGTATTCAGCTAGTAGCCAAATACATTTCTGCACCTTACACTGTTCCTGCATGGTTACCTGCCTGCTTCCTGGATCACTATTTAACCTCATTTGCATGGTTTTCACCAGCAAATGAGGTGATTAACATCCTGCACAGGTTTCCATGCAGGAATAGTGTCAGCTCACTCATGCACGTCAAAACGGCACATTCCTGGATCACTCGGCGGACATATTCCATGCAGGAGTGGCTACACTGCTCCTGTATGGAAAGAAAATGTTCGTAAATCCCAGGGTAAGTCTTTTTATGTAAATCTCTATTTTACGTCCTTGAATTTTTCCATATGGTTAATCAAAGTTTCGATGTATTGTTTTAGTATAGAATATGATTACATGTTTTGAATAATTATGTTTGTTTTTAGGAAGCATTTGTGTAGCTTACATTTGAGTTTTTGTTTTCACTATAGATTTTAAATGTTTACTAAATGGTAATAGTGAACTTTAGTCATTAAGTCATGTATTTCTCATTAGAACTTTAATACTTAGGATATTTCCATTGTTAGGTTTAGTGCAGGGAATGAATTGATTAGCTCTTTTGATCCAACTTTATTTTTCCTTAATTCTTGTATAGAATTATATATTTGTTTAATTTCATTCCTTGTACTAAAAAATATCACTTTGATTTCAGTAATATTTTAGATGCTTACATACCTCATTTTTTTTAAATTTATTTATTTACTCTTTGTTGACCAGATTAGTCCCACCAGGTTAGTACCATTTTGTCAGGGAGGCCTCAAAGCAGTATTTATACTACTATGGGAAATTTGGCCAGGGCATCAGGAAACTTCCCCTACTCTTTGCTGTTGCAAGTGGGATCCATTTTACATGAACACTTCTGTTTCCATTTCAGGCACAGATTCAGCCTGGAGAAACAGGTAGGCAGACAGAGAGAGAAGGAAATAATGGAGAGGTGAGAGAAATGGAGGGGAAAGCAATATCGAGACCAGAGAATGAGTGCAGGATTCTGAGAAGATGTTTCAAAGAAATCTGTTTGATAGAGTTGAGTTTGCAAATGATGGATGTATAAATGCAATCCTCCAGTCAGGAGGCATGTGGGATGATTTACTTAAAGAAATGGTGATGCAGAGTGATTCAGAAAATGAAGGAGATGTTTCCTGTGGTTATATTATGGAAAGAGGTGAGGTTAATTTCAAAGATGTGGCATAGCCGGCGTTAGGCACCTGCAAAACCCACGGCCGTGGGGACCCCCCGATTACCTCCCTGCAAATGAGGGCCCCCATTCAGCATCCGCGGGTTGCTCTGACCGATACTGCTCTTCTTCAGCCCAGCTCCTCATGGACATCAGCATAGTTCGGCTTCCTGGACCCTGCGTCACTGTGAAAATCAGAACTGTGTTTCCGTTTTGTTTTTTTTTTTTGGATTCACTGGCAAGCTGCACTCAATCAGGTCTGCTCGCTGAAACAAGGGATCTGATTGGCTGCAACAGCCTGCGAACTAAGTCCTTGTTTTTTTTTTTTTAAAGTAGGAAGTGATGAAGCAAGGGCCTGATTGGTCCTTGCAAATCACTTCCTGCACAAACTGCCTTTAAAAAGGCCCCTGCAGCTAATAAGGTTCACTTCTCTTGTTTTTAAACAGATAAGTGTTCCTTAGCAGCAGCAGAGGGCAGAGATTGAGCCGGGTTTGGACCAGCGTGAGGATGGACTACATCAGGAACGGATCAACGGTGGATTCAAGGCTTTGCAGCGGTCATGGTCTTTGGATTCTACTCTTTTTAAACTGTCCTTCTAAGGGAAACTTCTCAAAAGGTCTGACAAACTGTCCTTTTAAGGCAATTTCAAAGGGACTGAGTGGTCTAAGGAAGGCAAGCAGAGCAGGTGAGCCTTCAGTCATGAAGAGGGAGCAGAGTATTGGAAGCAGCCTTCTGTAGAAATCATAAAAGTTAAGTTTTTAGGTTTAGTTTTAACTTTATTTTTTGTGGGGGGTGATTGTTTTTTTTTTGTACATATTTCTTGTGCTAAGAGGTTTGGGGGGTGAGGGCTGTGGTTGCACGAGCTTTTTTGTTTTAGCTGGTTTTGTGTAGAGTTTTTATGCTAAGAGGTTTGGGGGGCTGAGGGCTGTAGTTGTACCAGTTTTATTTTGGAGCTGTGGTTGTACTAGTTTTATTTTGGTTTTGTGCAGAGTTTTTTTGCTAAGAGGATGGGAAGGTTGTGGTTGTACCAGTTTTATATTGGTTTTGTGTAGAGTTTTTGTGCTAAGAGGTTTGGGGGCTGAGGGCTGTAGTTGTACCAGTTTTATTTTGGGGCTGTGGTTGTACTAGTTTTATACTGGTTTTGTGTAGAGTTTTTGTGCTAAGAGGATGGTTGTGGTTGTACCAGTTTTATATCAGTTTTGTGTAGAGTTTTTGCGCTAAGAGGGTGGGGGGGTCAGGTTGTGGTTGTACCAGTTTTATTTTATGTTCGTGCTCTGGTGGTAAGAGGATGGTGGGTGAGGGGCTGTGGTTTTACCAGTTTTTCACTTGTGTGGTGTTCTTGTGCTATGAGGATTGGGGAGGTGGGGACTGGTTTTATCAGTTTTAATTTGCTTTTATGTAGAGTTCTTGTGCTAAGAGGATGAGGGGTGAGGGGCTGTGGTTATACCAGTTTCACTTTACTTATTTTACATTTGTTTATTGGATATTCTGACTGGGATAGAACCCATTTTCAGTGGAGGCCCAGTGAGAAATGCTTTTTAGTACACAGGTGCTAGAAATATGTAAAATAAGTTTGGTTTATCTGTTTATACGAGGGACAATATAAGGGAATGTGAAATGTAATATACATTTAATTTTGATTGCCCATTGGTTAGCAGAGTGTGTAAGTTAGTTATTTGGAGCAAGAGGGGTTTGTTTTGGCAGTATCTATGCTGTATATGTAAAAGGTAGAGAGAATTGGATGGGGTGACGAAAAGGAGGGGAGATAAATAATGGGACAGAGAAGGATATTGTAGTTGACTAGAGCAGGGATAGGTGGGCAGTCTTGTGAGATGCTGCTGTCTAAGGCAATAGTCTTAGGGTTATGGGGTAAGTGGTGAAAATTAGCGTATTTCAGCCTGGGTTGGGACATGACCTGTTGCATGGTAGATGTAACACAAGTGTATCGATGTCAGCATATTGGATTGTGAGTCCTAGGGATGTGGTGGTATTGAGGTTGATAATCCACTAAATTGAAGTGGATCAAGGCTGTAGCCTTGTGAGACTCCTAATGTGAGTGGAAGTAGAGGGGGGGTAGATACCGGAAACATTTTATGGCTGTTTATGACCTGTTGGGTAGCATTGGAGCCAGTGGAGGGCTAGGGGGATCCGATTAAGGCTGGCAAGAGTAGCTAGTAGTTTGTTGAGAGACTCTGACAAAGGTCTTTAATAAATTGAGAAAGCCAGATGATACCATCATTTGTAAACTGATGGTGTTGGCATAACTGAGGAGGGCAGTTGCAGCATGAGGCCTGAAGCCGTGTTGGGATTTGGCAAGTAAATTATTGGTTGAGAATGAATGCATTCCTCTAGGAGTTCAGGTAGTGGGGGAAGAATTGCTCTTGGCCTATAATTTAAGTTCTGTCAAGTTTCCACCTTTGTGCAAGGGTATAATGTACATTTTCCAGTTGGTTGGGATGTCTACTGCTCAGTAATGGATCTTTTAAGTATTCAGGATAAGAACTGGCTTCAACTGCTATTTTTTGAAACTGTTGGTAGATTGTCAACTGAATTTGCAGTAGGTTTTGAGTTTTTTTACAAGTTTGTCAAACACTGTTCTGCTATCTAGGTTTATAGTACTGTTTTACACTATCCCTGATGTTACACCTTATGTTGCAGTTTGTTTGGCTGTTTGAATTATGCTGAGAGGTTAGGAGGTTGATGGGGCCTGTATGTTGCTTAAAATGCCTAATGTTGGGAGGGTAGTTTGCAGCTGTGAGAATGTTGCTGCTGAAGGCATAGATGTTTTGAATGTATACTAATGCAATCCCTGTTACACTACTATTGCATATAACTGCAATGTTCTACTCACTGATGCAATAACTGCAATTTTTATGTTGCCTGTTGTTAATGAGTTGAAAGTTTGGGAGTGTGGTTAGGGCCTGTGAGAATGTTGCAGTCTTCAATGTTTGCCTGGAACTTTTTTAATGGGGGTCACGTACTGTATAAGCACATTGTTAATGCTACACCTATGTTTTTGGTTTTCACTTTATCCAGGATTATTGTGCATCCGCTGGGGGGAGGTGAGAATTCCGCAGAATGTACTGATATCTTAATGCATGCTAATGCAAACAGTGTTCTGCTGTCTGGGTTTATAGTACAGTTTAAATATCCCTGGTGTTACAGCTTGTTTTGCAGTTATTTTTGGCTGTTTGAATTATGCTGTTTGGAGGTTGATGGGTCCTGATATCTTAATACATACTAATGTAAACACTGTTCGGCTGTCTAGGTTTATAGTACTGTTTAACTATCCCTGATGTTATGCCTTGTTCTGCAGTTATTATTGGCTGTTTGAATTATGCTCTTTGGAGGTTGAGAAGACTTGTACATTGTTTACTATGCCTAATGTTGGGAGGGTAGTTAGCAGCTGTGAGAATGTTGCAGAAGGTGCAGATGTTTGAATGTATACTAATGCAAACCATGTTACACTACTATTGTGTTTACCAACAATGTAGTACTGATGCAATGGCTTAACTTTTTTTGTTCTCTGTACTTATTGTGTTGAAAGGTTTGGAATGTGGTTAGGGCCTGTGAGAATGTTGCAGTGTCCATTGTTTGCCTAGAGTTTTTTTTTTGTAATGGGGCGGTCACGGACTGTATAAGCACATTGTTAATTTTGTTTTCACTTCATCCAAAATTGTGCCAAGACTGGGGGGGGGGGTAAGAATTCCACAGAATGTACTAATGTCTTTAATGCATACTACTGCAAACACTGCTCTGCTATCCAAGTTTTTTGGCTGTCTGAATTATGTTGACAGTTTAGGAGGTTGATGGGTTCTGTGAGAATTGTGTCCAGATGTTTTTGGTTTTTGGCCTGTTCTCTCTCAAAATGATTGCATAGCACAATGCGGAGGGCTGAGGATATTAACAGAAATGGACTTCATTTCATACCCTCCATGTAATGCATGGTACATTCCCTGGATTAATGCTTTTGTACACGGATCCTGTGCTAAGAAGGGTTGTGGGAATGTCTCCCAATCTGTGTGCCACTTTTACATCCCTCACAAATGAGGTTTTCTAGCAAATCCATGATTTCACTCCTTTGTTCAACCAATGATTTTGGTTTGTTCAAGTTTGCTAAGAGATTGAAAGGTAGTGGGCATGTGTAGTCTTTATTGTACCATAACATTTGTCTTGCCTCAGTTTGGTGTGTTCCCCTTCAAACTTGTGCCTCACCTAGTCATTAGTTCTTTCAGACTTTAGTCTGAGAGCTTGTAATATCGATCTTTTGCATCATTTGTGGCCTCTTCACATGTTTAGGGGGATGACAGGAGAAGAATTGTGTAGAAAATGCTGAAGTTCACCTCTAGTGTTTGATATTTAACATGAAACTGTAACCTGGGCCTCTCATTACTTGTTTGTGCCTACTGGTTAGTCATTCTTCAGTCTTCTTGCCTGCAGTGCAATAGTGACTGATGCCAATGCAAGTCATTAAGCATTTTAATAACAGTATGACAAAAGGACTCTGTCTGCATGTGTAGTAATTCTGCTTTACTTCCATTCCCAGTTAGAGATGAAGTGTACATATTTGTCATGAGCAGCCAAAAGAAAGCTTCAGCAGCAGAGGAATGAGGATGCAAAGAGACTGGGTTTCATTATGAAATATTTCTGTGACTCATCGGAGAGGGTAGATTCAGGAAAAAGTCTGCCTTCAGGACAACACAATGGTTCTGCATTATTGTCTGACCACTGTGAGGCCAGCATCCTTTCACTCAAAAGTGACCACTCTCTTGTGGCTATACCACAGGCTGCCTCCTGTGGACCTACAGCCATTACCATGGGTGAAAGCATGGAAGCAAATGCAGAGTCACCTGTAGATGTGTTGCCTGGATCACTAGACTTTGATACAGAAGGAGCCCACCCGTAGTGACAGATGCGGCCTATGACTTGCAGGGAGTGTCAGGTACATCTTTGGAGGATCTAGGTACTTGGCCAGGTTTGATTAGGGATGAGTTTAGGGTAACTGCCATTCAGCATGGACCTGTGCAAGTGGTGTTACCACAGTTCCTAATCAATAAGTAGAAAAGAAGATTTACATCTGAGAACTATTTCCATGAGCCGCCTAATGGAGAAAGAGCAAAATGTACTTGGCTGACATATTCAGTCTCAAAGGATGCACTGTTTTGCTTTGCATGCAAATTGTTTGGATATTCTAACCATCTTCTCAGGTCAGGTGGTTACAAAGCATGGAGAGAGATGTCCAAAACTTTACACATCCATGACCGACCACCAGAGCATACGGCATGCATGATGAAGTGGAAGGAATTGGACAATAGAATAAAGAGTAGGCAGACTATGGATGATAAGAGATAAGCAGTGGTTGAAAAGGAGATAACTCATTGGCATGGTGTGTTAGAACGCATTATTGCTGTTGTCCAGTACTTGGCAGAATGGAACATGGCATTCCGTGGTACAACTTATGCCCTGGACACCTATGGCAATGGCAATTTCTTAGGTCAAGTGCAACTATTGTTGCAGTTTGACTCTGTCATGGCTGAACATTTGCGTCGTATTCAGAATAAAGAGGTAATAGATCACTATCTTGGGAAGGACATACAGAATGAAGTTATCCACCTGATTGCAAATGCTATTTTAAGGATCATTGCAGGGAAGGTGAAGGACGCTAGGTACTTTTGTGTGATTCTTGATTGCATGCCAGACATCAGCAATCAAGAGCAAATTACTGTAGTAGTTCGGTATGTGGATATTTCACAGACTGCAGCCACAGTTGAGGAACATTTTCTGAGATTTGTGCCTGTGAATGATACAACTGGAGCAGGACTTACAGAAGCACTTCTTCAGACTCTACAAAATCATGAACTGGACATTAATGACTGTCGAGTACAAGGATACGACAATGGCAGCAACATGAAGGGAAAATGAGCTGGAGTGCAGGCCCGGATAAAACAGATGAATTCAAGGGCTTTTTATGTGCCATGTGGCTGCCATCATTTAAATCTTATAGTTAGTGATGGAGCACATTCATCACTACAGGCAGTGTCATTCTTTGAATGTCTGCAGAACATTTACGTACTCTGTTCAGCATCAACAAGCCGATGGCAGATCTTAAAATGGCTCACAAATGTCACTGTAAAGCCACTGTCAGAGACTCACTGGGAATGCAGGATAGACTCTGTCAAGGCAGTAAGATTTCAGTTGAAGGGAGTCATTGAGGCATTACAGGAGATAGGTCAAGCAGTACGTACAAATGATGCTGCGAAATATCAACAAGCAAGAGGACTGTGCTCAGAACTTATGTCATACCAGTTCATTGTATGTTTAGTGGTTTGGTATGATGTGCTGACAAAGGTAAATCATGCAAGCAAAGTTCTGCAGAGTCCATCTGTTGATATTTTGACATGTGTCAAAGTGCTGGCATCCACTATGGACCTGCTAAAGAATTACAGAGAAATGGGATTTCAACATGCCATGGGTGAAGCCTCCAAGATAGCAGAAGAACTGGATGTTGGCACCACGTTTCAAGAAAAGAGACAGAGGAAAGTAAAATAGTTCTTTGACTATGAAGGAGAAGATGAGACTGTTCAGGATCCAGTGGTAAAATTACGTGTAGAGTTCTTCAATGTGCTGCTGGACACAACAATCCAATTGTTTACTGACCGGTTTCAGCAGCTTTCAGAGTTTGATAAGGCCTTTAGATTTTTATCAAATATTAAAGCCTTGAGTGATGTTGCAGAAGACACACTGCTGCAACACTGCAAGGCTCTGAAAGAACAACTGACTGACAGTTAAGTGGCCACTGTGATATTGATGACTCTGACCTTGGACATGAACTTAAAAGCCTTTTTCGAATGATTGATAATGAATCATCACTACTGACTGTGTTAAATTTCCTTATTCGCAACCACTTGCAAGACATATATATAAATACTTATGTTTCACTGCGCATTTATTTGACTGCACCCATTACAGTGGCTACTGCAGAACGCAGCTTTTCTAAGCTGAAACTGATAAAGACATACCTGCGTTTGTCAATGCGTGAGGAGAGACTTTCAGGCTTAGCTGTGCTCTCAATTGAGCATGAAGTGGGACAAAGTGTATCACATGGCAGCCTCACTGAAGACTTTGTCCAGAAGAAAATTTGTAAGATCCCAGTAAAACTGTAGGTTAGGTATGTGCTCATATTTCCTTTCCAGTAATCTTTTATAATGCTGTCAGGTAGTAATTTCATTTAGTACCTTAGTGTGGCTTGTATGCTGTGTATTCACTTTTTGTTTGCATACCTCCAACAGGTAGGACCATGAGGATGCAACTAGCAGGATGTTAGGCAAAGGCAGCTAGGAGCAGCAGGACTCGTCGGGAGCAGCAGGACTCAAGTGGAGTGGCAGGGTAGTGGCAGGACTCGTCAGGATGGTAGGACAGTTGGGAGCGGCAGGACTCATCTGGGGGCTAGGACAGAAGCGCAGGAAGAACAGACAAGTGGAAACAGTCAGAAGCTGAGGAGGTAAATGCATATGGAAGATGAATGACACTCTGGTCTTCACCTTTTTCTCTCTGGGTTTGAGTCTGCCTGTGTCAGACTTACTAATCCCCATTACTCTCTTGTGCATGCGTTTGAGTCTCTTTTTGTATGTTTATTTGGGTTTGAGTCTGTCTGCCTCAGGCTCCGTAATCCCCATGGCTTTCTTTTGGGTTTGTTTGGGTTTGAGTCTGCCTCAGGCTCTGTAATCCCCATGGCTTTCCCTTGTATGTTGTCTGTAGTCTTTTCTGTGTCCCATAGCTGTGTTGTGTACATCTGCAGTGTGACTGTTCTGCATGTCAGTAATTGCCTTGAGTGATGTCAGTTTATCTAATGCTGCTTGTTTCAGTCTTGCTGTATTGCTGTCATTGTCTTGTGTTTGAGAGTGGTGTCTGTTCTGTTTTGTGGTAGTGCTGACTTAATCTTGTGTGGGTTTATGTTCAGTCTTGTAGTAAATTTGTCCTGGTCTTGTCTCTGTGTGGGTGTTAATGTTCAGTCTTGCTGTAGTGCAGTCTTTATCATGTGTGGGTGTCTGTCCTGTGTGCAAGTGTCTGTTTTAGTGTGCTTCTGTCCTATGTGAGGGAGTCTGTGTCTTTGTGTGTGTCTGTGTGGGAGTCTCTGTGTGGGTGTCTTTGCCTTTGAGTGGGAGTCTGTCTTTGTCTCAGTCTGTGTGGGTGTCTGTCAATTTGTGTGGTTGTCTGTGTGGGTGTCTGTGCAAGTGTCTGTTTTAGTGTGCTTCTGTCCTATGTGAGGGAGTCTGTGTCTTTTTGTGTGTCTATGTGGGAGTCTTTGTCTTTGTGTGGGTGTCTGTCTTTGTCTCAGTCTGTGTGGGTGTCTGTGTCAATTTGTGTGGGTGTCTGTGTGGGTGTCTGTGTGTGTGTCAGTCTGTGTGTCTGTCAGTCTGTGTGAGAGTCAGTGTCTGTGTGGGAGTCGGTGTCTGTGTGTCAGTCTGTCTGTGTGGGAGTTGGTGTCTGTGTGTCAGTCTGTCTGTGTATGAGTCGGTGTCTGTGTCTTTGTGTACCTCTGTGGGACTAGCTACCTTGATGCGGTACAGAGGCTTGTCGTAATGTAACAACATTGCTACTAAATGCCATTCAGTCTGGGTGTCTTTGTGGGGAGTCAGTGTGGGTGTCTTTGTGTACCTCTTTGGGACTGGCTACCTTCATGCGGTACAGAGGCTTATCATAGTGTGGCAACATTGCTACTAAATAGGTTCATAGGTTCATACTAGGCTATCTGCCCTAGGGCATTTATAAGCCTAGCAAGAGTGTGTTTGGCTTTCGCCACCCATTTTAAATTAATTTTGCTATGCCCTTTTTCGAGGTTAGTATACTGTGTCTCTGTCTAACAGTGACACAGAAGTGATACCTGGGGTAAACCTACGATCTCCCATCCACTCATCAAGATTCCTCTTGAAGAGAGTCAATGAGAGACTCTGCCTAACCTGGACTGGGATTTTATTCCAGAGTGAAGGGAGCCTCTGGGTTATGAATCTGTCCCTCCAGCATGTCCTATTTATTTCAGTGCTGAGGTTCAAGTCTCTCGAGCATGTAGCTTGATGGGATTTGGATTTTCTGAGGTGCAGCATGTCCATTAATTCCGGGTTGGACATGGCTTTATATGTCAGGCACAGATCGCCTCTGAGCAGGCGTTATGCCACTGAGTAGAGCTGGAGTTTCTTTAACCGGGCAGCATATGGCATCTGTTTGAGCCCTTTGATCCTCTTGGTGAGGTACTTTTGGGGTCTTTCCAGTTGCTGCAGGTGTCTGGTAAGGTACATCCCAAAAGGGGCATTGTACTCAATTATGGGCCTAATGAGGGATGAGTTAAGAGGCACGATGACCTCCCCTGATCTAGATGTGAATCCCTTCATGATTAGGTGGGCTGTATAAAATGTTTTTCTAACCACTTTGGCCACGTGGTTGTCAAATGAGAGATTGCTATCAACTTGGGTCCCCAGGTCCCTAATTACTTCCTCCGTACTTAATGGATTACCACCTATTTGGTAATTTGTGGGCACTTTGTTTTTGCCAAAGGGGATGACTATACACTTTTTGGCATTTAGCTTGAGGCCATGGCTCTGGCACCAGTTGTCTGTTTCTATGAGGCCCTTTTGGAGGATGCTTGTGTTGGCTGGAGAGTCGATTATGGTGCCCAGTTTGCAGTCATCTGCGAACTTGGTCAGCCGCAGTCCTTCCATGTTGGCCTGTACCCCTGAGAACTATATACCGAACAAGAGAGGTCCCATAACTGGGCCTTGTGGGATGCCAGTTGTAACTGGTTTGGAGTCTGACATGGCTCCAGCAATTCTAATTATGTGGGTTCTGTCCTTGAGCCAGTTTGCAACCCATCTAGTGACATAGGGGTTTATATTTAAGCTGGTGAGCTTATCTATAATTCCCAAGTGGGCTATTGTATCGAAGGCTTTTGCGAGGTCCAGGTAGGCTGTGTGGGCCACCTTCCCCTCGTCAATGGCCTTGGTGACTGTTTGAAAGAAATCGACCAGTTTTAAGAAGCAGGATCTGCCCTTAACAAAGCTGAACTGGGTAGGATCCAGTGTCTGCAGGTCCCCAATATCTTTATTTATGAGGTCCATGATGATCCTTTCCATAGCTTTGCAGACCAAGCTAGTCAGGCTTATGGGGCGATAGTTTCCAGGATCCATTAAGGCACCACCTTTGTGGGACCACTGTTGCTGTAAGCCACTCTTTGGGTACATATCCTGTAGTAAGGCTGAGACTGAACAGTAGTTTTATGTTTGGGTTTAGCTCTTCTTGGAGTTCATGTAGGATGCAGCCCGGGACACCGTCTGGTCCCATTGATGCTGTGTTTTTTGCTTTGGAGAGGGCGGCTCTTACCTGAGCATCTGAGATGTCAGGGGAGCAGCACTCTGCTGGGATAGATATTTGCCCTTTTGGTGGGGGGGGTTTGCACTGAACCTGTCATCTAGGATGTTGGCAATGTCTGTGGGTTCGGTGTATTTTTTGTCATTTTGGACTAATTCTGAGCATATCTGGGAATTCCCACCCAGGTTCCTAACATAACTAAAGAAAGCCTTGTGATTATCCTTAGTGTCCTGTGCAATTTTTCTCTCTAGGCTGGCCTTAGACGAGTTTATGAGTGCCCGTAGTTTTTTGCTAATACTGATCAGAGATGCCTTCCCTTTTTGGGATTTTGCTCTATTATGTAGTAGCTTCCTCCTTCTATTGTATAGTTTGTTTATGGCTGGGGTCCACCAGACAGGACATCTGCCTTTGGAGGATTGGGTCTTGGTTTTATTTTGGGATTGCATGATCCATGTATTCCTGAAGGTGTTCATAGAATGTGTTTATAAAGGATTCTGTCATCTGGGCCGTATTTTCCACAGGCCCAGGGGCTTTGAAGGATTCCACTTCAGTTTTGAGGAGTGTGAAATTTGCTTTAGAGAAGTTTTTCATTGTGGTTTTCTGGGCAGGGGGTGGGGTCGGGATGTGAATATCCAGTGAGATTAGTTTATGGTCTGATCTTACCAGTGAGGGATACACTTCTGGTCTGGAGCATAGAGTCCCCATGTTGGTGATGATCAGGTCCAGTATGTTTTCCCCTTTTGTGGGAGTGGTAACAAGTTGTTCCATAGCATCTGAGTTTATAAATTCTAGGAACCTTTGGGCTAGGGTGTTGGAGCTAGAGTAATGCTCCCAGTCTATGTTTGGGTAGTTGAAGTCGCCCAATATAATGGTGTTTGGAGAGACCTTCATATTTTCCAGTGTTCTCAGGAAGGCCGAGTGTGGTTCCTGGGTTTGGGTGGGTGGTCTGTAGCAGGCTATAAACTGGAAGGCAGTTTTACCCACTGTTAGTTGCACATGGATAGTCTCTGATGCTTCGTGCTGTGCCACCAACCTGGAGGTGTGGGTATCTTTCATGAATATTGATACTCCCCCTCCTTTTGTGGTTCGGTCCAAGTTTTGGGACCGAAAAGCATGGTATGAGGTAAAACCTGGTAGTGCTGGGGTGCTCTCGGGAGCCTTGAACCAGGTTTCTGTTACTGCACAGATATCGATTTTCTCCATGCTAAGGAGAGTTTCAAGTGCGTGTATCTTGAGGTTTAGACTTCTGGTGTTGAGTAGCACTACTCTTAGTTTCTTATCCCTTGTGATATCTATGGAGGTGGGTTTGTCTTTTGAGCCTTGCCTAAAAAAGGCACTATGGGGGTACCTAGAGCCTTTGCCAATATCCGAAAGCCCAGGGGCAACAGGTGCAAGCCGTCCCTAGTGAAGCATCATAGCTTGTCGAGCATGTCATCCCAGGCTGACAGGCATTGGATCCCCTTTGAATGACATCAATACTTAAGCCAATTGTTGAAATTGGTCATCTTGTCTTCATATTGTGGCATCATTCTTGGTGAGGGTAAGATGCTACTTAAGGTCAGGGTCATACCGGCCTGGGCTACATGCTCAGAGAGCTCCTCTATGTCTCTTTTCATGTAGTCCAGGGAGGTACGTCTCAAGTCATTCACACCAGCATGGACAATGACTGAGTCATATTTGTACTTGCCTTGGAGTGACCTGAGTGCTTGTGTTATGTAGCGGATCCTAGCGCCCGACAGGCAGCTCACCGTGACCTTCTCCTTGTTCAGCCTGGTGAGCGGGACGTCAGTGTGCCTGACGATAGAGTCACCTATTACAAGTGTATCAGGTGTGTTGTTTAGCCTTAAGGGCTGTGACTGTTCAGCACACTGGCTTTGTGAGGTATGTGTTGCATGTGTTTTGTTTTGGGGTAGCGGTTGCTTGGGTGTCTGCTTTGGAGGTCTCTGCTGCTTAGGCAGATTTTTATTTAGAGCCTCCGAGTATGTTTTTGTGTGTTTATGTGTTTGGTTTGCTGTCATGGTAGGTCTATGTGAGACTGGAATTGTAGTGAGTGTGGTTTCCTTCTCTTCCTGACTGGTTACGCCAGTACTGAGTTGAGAGAGCTTAGCCTCCAGTTTGGCTATATGGTTGCATCTCTCACGTGTTGGAATTTGTTGGGAGGAGGAGAGGGTTGTCTGTGTACATGAGGCAGTTGTAACATTGCCTCAAGATTCCCAGATTCACCAGCTGGACCGGAGAGGAGATTGACAACTGACCTTTGGACATGCTAGAATAGTATTGTGAATTCCTTTATAATTGAAAAAAAGGGCCAATGGGGAACAAGGTACTCAAGGGGAGTTTGTGAGGGTGTAGTGCTTTAATTTTTTAGTGCTAACTTATATAATTGCTTTAGTGAGCAAGTGCCAGGTAACTTAAATGCAATGTGTTACAGGTAACTTAAATGCAAAAACGACAATCAGTAACTTTCTTTCAAGTGAAACAAGGAAATAAGTACAGTAAGCAATGCAGATATCACTAGGGATCCACAGAAGCGCTGAAAAGCCGCGTTTTAGGTGGAATTAGCGTTTCAGGGAAATAACAAGCAAACAACAACAAGCATACAAACAAAACTAGATTCAGCAGGCCTGGATCTAGTCTATGCTACAGCATACAAGGTGAACCAATTTCAGTAAGAAACACTTCAAATATGCAGGCACTATAAGCCTTTAACCAGGAATTCCCAACTCAGAAGGACAGAGTCCAGCCTCTCCTCCCACAAGAGTGCAGACCATGAACCTTCTTAATGTAAAATAACTGGCCTGAAGCCCAAGTGTTTAAACCAGAATTAATACACTTTTATAATAACAGACACTGAGCCCTCAATCAGCAGTTCCCAACTTAGAAGGATGTAAGCTACCTGTCCTGCCACCACAGTGCAGGCCACAAACCTTCCTAATGTAAAACAACTGGTCTGAAGCCCAAGTGCTTAATCCAAAAGACTTAGAATGATAGCTACACTTTAATCAAGTTACTACCAAGCAGTAATAAATACAATTGAATACTTTAAAGAATGCCTGGATTAGTGCTCAAGTTATACAAACAAAGCTAGATTTAGCAGGCCTGGATCTAGTCTATGCTACACCTTAAACTAAAAGGCTTAGAATGAGTTACACCAAGCAGTAATAAATAGAATTGAGTACTTTTAAGATGACGCAAAAGCAAAATAAAGTAGGAAGAAACCAAAATGTCAGCTGTAGCTCTCGATCTCATGGCACAAAATCTGGACAAAGCCACAGATAATGGGGTTCCAGTCCCAAAGATCTGGGCAAATTTTAAATATCTTATAAACTGAAAATGTTAGAATAAAAGGCCTTACCATGCATGTTCTGAAGGGTATATGAAGTTAAACAAATGCCTGTCATTTAATGAATTCATTCATCAATGATTTGTTACAAAAAATCCAGAAAACTCCAAAAAGAGGAAAAGACCAAACAAGAGTCACATCTGGACATTCTTTGAAAATCTAGGCAGTTGAGTACGCAGTCAGTGTCTGCATCTGTGAGTGGCTACCTTGCTGTGGTACAGGGATTTGTCCAGAATATAACACTGGCACTAAATGCAATTTGGTGTGTGTATATGTGTGTGTGTGTGTGTGTATGTGTGTGTGTGTGTGTGTGTGTGTGTGTGTGTGTGTGTGTGTGTGTGTGTGTGTGTGTGTGTGTGTGTGTGTGTGTATATATGTGTGTGTGTGTGTGTGTGTGTGTGTGTGTGTGTGTGTGTGTGTGTGTGTGTGTGTGTGTGTGTGTGTGTGTGTGTGTGTGTGTGCAGCTGAGTGGCAACCTTGCTGTGGTACAGGGGTTTCATAATGTCACACTGGTACTAAATGCCAGTCAGTGTGTGCACCTGTGAGTTGCTACCTTGCCGTGTGCACCTGTGAGTCGCTACCTTGCTGTGGTACAGGGGTTTATTGGAATGTAACATTGGTACTAAATGCCAGTCAGTGTGTGTACCTGAGTCATTATCTTGCTGTGGTACAGGGTTTGTCATAATGTAATATTGGCACTAAATGCCAGGCAGTGTGTGTGCTCCTGTGAGTAGCTACCTTGCTGTGGTACAGGGGTTTATCGTAATGTAACCTTGGTACTAAATGCCAGTCTGTGGCTTGGCACATCAATTCGTAATGATCTGAATGTAGTGACATTAGTGGTTAAATGGTGCTGGATGAGCTTGACAGGGAAGGGGGTGCAATGGCAATGTGGTCACGCTTGATGTTCTCTTGAGTAGGGCCCCCAACTTGAACCTTGCTAGGGCCCCCAAAATGCTAGCACTGGCCCTGTGAGGTGGAGCTATGTTACAACAGGATCAACACTGATCATGCTTACCATTTTACATAAAATAAATCCACAATCACTATTGTACATGTTGAATAGTCTACCAACAAATACTAGACTAAATCACATATCAGAGCTAATGAGTTGTTTAGGTTATACTATAACAGCACAAAACCTAAACATCTCTATGCAGTAAAAAGTGGTTGTTCTTGGCTGCATAAAACTATTATGAGTACACATGATATAGTAAACAAAGATTGTACTGTATCAGGTAGTCTGCATTTTGTACAATGCCAAATAAAAAGTAAGGAGATTTGGAAATCCCACTGTACTATCTTAATTTATTATTCACAATTCAAGGTCAGTCCAATGCCTAATATGCCAGTGGTTCTGAGAGACAGTGACACAGGCTTGTAAGACAGCTGACTTTACCAACATTTACATCAATCCTGCAAAGCCAGAATTACAACAGTAAACATTAGGGCCAGTCAACTCATTTCATTCACAAACAGCACCCCCCCTCCCACCCCATTACCAAATAAAAGTATCTGCTTTGACTCTGCCAGGATTAAAGTAGAAATAATAGTAACAGTTGGGTTACATACTTGTGTTAATTTCATTTAGTTGACACAAACAGTCACATTTTATTTATTTTACTTTTGTTTACCCAGGTTTGTCCAACTGGCTTTAGTAAAAAAAAAACTTTTCAGCATATGTCCAGGGAGAAAAGCTCTAACATATTATAAACATTTTTAAACAGACATTCATTGTATACATGAACAGATATAAAATAATATATAGTAATGATGATTTATACATTTGATAAGGAGATTACATTCATCTGAAAGTACAGACAACTATTACAGTCTTGCAAAGCTGGAATTATGACAACAGTAAACAGCAGGGCCAGTTGTTTCATTCACAGGTAGCCCCAATCCCCATTTCCCACCCTGCCAGCAGTATCTGATTTGATCTTGACAAAGACAAAAAAGGATAAAAGATGACACTGTTATTAATGTATGTATTTTTCCCATTAATAATAGCCAGAGTTCAGAGCTTGTGGTCAATCTTACTTCACTCAAATGCGAATTGCTGTTGCAAAGCAAGTCAGAACTACAACAGTAAGACCAAGTTATTTCATTCACACTTACTAAGCATAGCCCCCAGCCTGATTGCCTACCCACAGTATCTGCTTTGAGCCTGCAAGGTTTAAAATAATGAAAAGAGAAGACAATGGTTTCATTACTGTATTCCATTCACAAAATCTAGTCAAAAGCTTGCAGATGATCTTACTTTAGTTCACTCATACACACATTAGATATGCAAGGCTAGAGGTTCAACAACAAAACATCCATACACCATCCTAATCTATATTTCTTGACCCTGCAAAAACATATTAAATTAAAAAAAAAAATTTCATCCACAAACATCCCCCAAAGCATACAACATACCTAGTATGTTTAACCTCACCAGGATATGTTATTTGAAAAAAAGACATCCAAAGTCAAGCAGCCTCCAAAGCACACTCTGTCCTTAGTATCTGGTTAACCATGACCGGATATTATATTAAAATAAAAATTCATCAACAGCCCCTAAAACACACCGCCTCCTAGTTCCTAGTATCTGGTTCACCCTGCCAGGATACTATATTAAAAATAAATCCTCAACAGCCCCCAAAATATACTGCCTCCTTAGTATCTGGTTAACCCTGCCAGGATATTATATTAAATAAATGTATCCATCAACAGCACCCCAAACACACTGACAACCAACTAGTATCTGGGTGATCATGCCAGGAAAAAATGCATAAAGTCAAATGTATCTGGTTGACCCTGTCAGGAAAAAAAAGTACATGAATTTCAACTGACTGGCTGATAATAATTATTACCAGGTCATTCAGTTCATCATTCAGTGCAAGCATTTATTTTTCTTTTTGGTAGCCTTGGCTTCTCAAACTCAGTCACTCATCTTATACAAAATATGAATCTCTCTCTTGGTCCAATCTGATGGCTCAACTCTAACTGCACAGTGCACTTAAAGTGCAGAAAGGGAACTTCAATGGTTTCCCTTCTTTATACATTTACTTCAGCAGCCACATCACATACACTCATTATGTAACAAGCTGATGACCCTAACAGTCCATTTTCCATCCATATTTTTGTGTTTAAAATCGCAATGACTTCTGGGCATCTTCTTTGATGCAGCCCTACTTTATAATCTGAACTGTTTTTAATACAATCCAGCCTGGCCACAAGACATGTTTTCCTTCTTTTTTTGTTAAATTGGAACTCAAATTATGCAAAAATATGTGAACTGAAATGTTATAAATGTAACAAAATTGGGCATTTATGGATGGATTGTAAAAATAAAAATAAGAGTAAGGAAAAAGAAAAAGAAAGAGAAGAAATTGTAGAAGTAGTAGAAACAGAAGAAAAGTTAGATAAGGAAAAGATAATAAAGAGGACATAAAATGAGGCTCTGAAATAAGTGATAATGAAGACATAAATTGGGAGGTAGCAAAGAAAAAAAATCTGTTGGTAAAATGGTAAAAGACAGAAAAATAAAATTTAAAGACACTAGTACAAAAGAAAAAAGAAAGGAAATTGATTAAAAAAGAATATGTACAGTTAATGGCTGGGTATTGGTATGATAGTTAAGGTGATTGACTCAAAGATGCAAGGTACAGTGCCTGAGTCTCACCTTTAGGAGAAAGATTGGATAGGCTTAGAATGGCCCATTAAGGCAGCTAGCCTGGTAATTAGGTATGAACCTATGAAGCCATGCATCTAATGAAAAGGGAAAATGAAAATATTAGAGTGGTTTCTGTAAATGTAAATAGTTTTAAGAATTTAGTAAAAATGATAGGGATTTTTGGAGTGGGATGATACATGTGATGTAGATGTAATTACATTAGAGGATACAAGAATCTTAAGCAAATGAAGAAGGATTACAAACAGAGAAACTATGGGGGAAGATTGTCTGGAATTTGGGACATGACAGATGTTCTGGAATAGCCATATTCTGTAGAAATACAGTAAAGATATTAGATCTAGCTTTAGCAAAAATGGGAAGAGTAACCATTGTAGATTAAAATGGAAAGAACAAGTATATAGAATTATAATGATATGCTTATACTAATTGTAAAGGAAGGGAAAGATTATCTCATCATGTTTTAAACTATGCTGTGATAAATATGGATATTATAATAACAGGAGATGTTAACTATGATTTCAGAGGCAAGCAAAAAAGAAAGGCAATGAAATAAGAAAAATGTTAGAAGTTATAATGTGAGGTAAGTTCAAACTTTAGGATAAAAATTCATGGATTTGCAAAAGGGTTTGTGTAGAACTGATATAGACTATTTTATAGTATCAAAAGGTTTAGTTATAGAAGAAGGGGAAGTAGTCAAAACAGAATTTTCTGATCATCTTGCAATATGATTAGATATAAAGGAAAACAAAGAAGATATATATATATATATATATATATATATAGATAGATAGATAGATAGATAGATAAAGGAATAAAAAGGATAAATGAGAAAGCATGTAATGAAGAAGTAAAGAGATTAGTAATATAGTAATGGAAAGATCATATTACTATGAGAATATTTTATAAAAATTGGTCTGAATGGTAGTTGATATTGAAGGAAATTTAAAAAAAATGTTTTTTTACAGTGGTAATATGAAGCGAGAAAAATAGAGAAAAAATATGAAAGAACACATATAATGATGCATTTGAAAGATTTAGAACATAATGATATAAAGTACTTTGACAAAGAAAAAGAATTATATGAAAAAAATCAAGAAAAAATACAATTGTTATATAAGCAAAGACGTTTTAACAGGGAAGATGGTAGTGTAATGAGAGAAATAAAAATGTAAAAGAAGCAATAGAAATAACTCAGGAAAAGATTATGAATAGTGTAGTACAATATGTACAAGAAATGTTTAAATAAAAAAGAAGGTAGTGAAAAAGACATGGAATGTAAAAAAAGTTAACAAAAAAGAGAATAAGGATGTGGAAAGGAGATTTCTTTATATGAACTAAATAAAGTACTAGGAAAGTAAATATACATTTGGCTGCAGGACCAGGTGGAATATGGTATGAAATGCATAAGAATTTAAGGTACTGGCAAAAAAAAAAGATTTTAAAGATTTTGATTGAATGGTTAAATTAAGTTTTTTTGCATAAAGAATTATGTAGCAAAATACTTAAATTCATATGGAAGAAGGAAGATAGAAGACAGTCTTAAATAATAATGATTATAGGATCTTTATGAAAATAATACAAAAGAGATTTGAAACTAAGACGAAAAATATTATGGTAGATAGTATATACAGTGTAACATAACACTGTTCAACTCTTTACAATACCCTGTATAAACAGACCATTAATCAACATACAAGAATTTATTTGCATTATCATAGCTAGTTATGCTGGCATATATTACGCGGATTAATCTGAAATTCAAAATTTCAGCCAGATATGCTAGTACAGATGACAGTGTCTAATTTCTTCACATATAGTATAAAGGGGGAAGGGTTATCAATAAATATTAATGATTAATATTAATGATAGAGAAATTGTGGATGATATAATGAAGAAATTGTGGATGATATTATGAACAGAAAAAAGGAAGTGAAAATCATGATAGGAGACCTTAACTAGGCATTTGATACAATTGGACATGAAACTGTATAGGTAATAATGAAACCATATAATATAAGTGAGTAATTTAGGAAATTATGTATGTCAAAATATGGTAATAATAAAGTAAAAATAATTAAGCCAAGAGGTGTGAAAAGTAGTGTAAGACAGGGATGCCCAATGAGCTGTATACTCTTTGCATTAGTTATGAATGTAATAGTATGTGAAATACATCCCAAAATGATGGAGGTGGGGTATATAACACCTGAAGGGTTAAGAATTCCAGTTCTGTTAACATGTGTAGATAACATTATTATAATTGCAAAAACAAAATTTGAATAAAAGAAATAATAATTTGCATAAATGACTGTCTAGAGGTGACAAGGATGGTTTTAAATAAAGAGAAACATAAAGGTCTAGAGGGTGTAGTAAAGGTAGGGGGTATATACTTTACAATTAATGATATTTCTGTGTTAGGTATAAAATGTGGGAATAAAGATATAAGTAGAATTCAATAGTAAACAATAGAAGAAATAAAAGAAACTTCTCTTTTATGGAGAATATATAAATTATCATTGAAAAAGTATGATTTGATAAAGTCAGTACTGACTGGAATGAGCATGCTTAGCAAATGCATTTTATGTTGCCAACTGCATTTGGAAAGGAATTATTGCAGATATTTTTTTTCATTATATTGGATTCTAAGTTAAACCCAGTAAAAAGAGGAGTTATGTATGTAAACAAAGAGGAAGGAGGTTTAGGGTTAATTAACCCAAAGGTATATGCTCCTTCATTAAATTTGTACAAACTGTTAAAGTGGATAAATGAAAAAGATGAGAGGTTAGTAGTAAAATTGTATAAATATAACTATGATAAATGTTGTGGTATGGTAAAAAGAGTAAAAGAGAAAACAAGTGACTAAATAAAAAACAAAATGTTGCCAACAAAAAATATAATTTTTATAGAAAACAAAAAAGTGATGACATAGAAAAAGAAAAGCATGGTATAAGAGTATAACAATAAACCATTACTTTGTAAAACCATGGGAAAATCTCAATCTGCTCAAGAACAGTAATTTCAAAAAATTGTAGAGTTATAGGACAGAGCATGCAGAGAAAACCTGAGATTTCCTGTTGTACCAGAGAAACTGGAAAGAACAGACTTTATTAATTTTATGAAAGCACAAATAAGTAACTGGGATTGGTATTCCACAGCAGGATTTTTTAATTGAAAGGGCACATCATGTGTATGTTCCAAACTTGGCCATGAGAAACCACCTAAGGCCTGTATTAGTAAAGATACAAACATGCATCAGAAAGAGTTGATCCTGACAAAACTGTGACAGAAGGACTAAATAATAAAAACTGAAGACAGTAGAGAGTTTCTGGAAAATGATAGTTCACTGTACACCAGTCAAAAGGGAAACAAGTTTATCCCAGCAATCAGGGAAAGCTTAGAGACAAGTGTGAGATTCAAGCTGCTGTATCCAGCTGTTTTCAAACTATTTTTTTCCTGGAGGATCAAAGTCTGTTTTTTGATGCAGAAGAGGCTAAGGAAAAAATAAAAATGTTTGTCCAACAGAAAGAGAGCCATCAAATAGAAGGGGGCACTGCTTCACATTCTTCAGACAAAGCTTAGAAATACTTTTTCAGTAAAACCACTTCCAATGTTACAAAGGAAAATGCTTGAAAGACAGAAAAAAGCACAGAGATTGACTGGAAGAATAGAGAGTACCTTGGACTTGATCCAGAGTCTGGGGTTGGAAGGTGGAGATGAACAGAAAGAACACCAGTAACACTGAACTTAGTGAATAAATGTAAGACTATAAATCTTCAATCACATTTGTGAAATATGGTTTTACAAGAGAAAGAGGCTGAGAAGGATTGCATTTGTGTTGACTTTGTTAATCTTGTGGGGGGACTGACACACGTGCCCCACTTCATGTCATTGATGTTTGGAAGGAAACTAAAAAGAAAGAACTGAAAGTAACTGTAAGAAAAACAATTTTTGTTCTTAACATTATTTGTAGTATGAAGCATTTCATGTTATAAATTGCATCTTATATAGTAAAGCATCTTTAGTGATTGCTGTGCATGATGAAGATCATAAAGTAAATAACTATTTTTTTAAGTTTTAAGAAATCTAGGTATTACAATGAAAAATAGAAGAAAAACTAGACAAAAGCATGTTTGAGTTAATGGGCTGCAATTTTGGGCTTCTGGGGTGGGAATGGGGCAAAAGTGAACTGAATATCATATAATATAATATAATATAATATAATATAATATAAGTAGAGCTGAAATTTTTTCTTTTACTTTTGCATAGGTGAATGTCTGGATTAATGCCCTTGGTTTAATCTAACGACAAGTTTCTTGTTTAAACAAGTGTTTTTTTTTTGGGGGGGGGTTGTTTGTTTCTTTTTTATGAGAGACTACAATGCTATGAATAGCTTTTTTATCAAATAAATGTTGTTCAGTGTTAGTTGAGATGTACATTCTGTTTTTATGCTTCCATGGAAACAAGCTGACTAAAGGTGAAGGCAATAAATCAAGAGGTTTGGACATTGTTTGCTGAGAAAAACATAAAATTAAAAAGTATAAAGACAAGCAGCTCAGTAAAAAATAAAGTCTGAAATGATTGGAAGTGAATAAGGGATAGCAGCTTTTCTGGTAACTAAATACTTTATTTTTTAGTCAAAAGAAACAGTATACTGGCTATCTTTAAATAAAACTGAATTATGCATTGCTCTAGTAAATGCATTAATGTTTTCTAAGTGTACATAAGCTGTTTTACACATCTGGGAAGGGACTAAAAATAAGAAAAGAACAGACGACAATTCATGTAAGTAGGAAGACAGGCTGCAACATGCACTTTAGCATGGATAACCATAATAATAGGTTAGTTAACGCTTGTGGGTAAAGCTGTTGATTTGGGACACTTGTTCCTATCAGGAGGGTTAAACTTCATTATTTGATGATGTACATACTTATGCATGTTTGTTTTAAATTATAAGTTATGAGGGTGTTTGAGGGTGTGTGCATGTTTTTGGGGGGGTTTTGAGGGTTTTCAGTAATACAAAAAGTCTTGTAAAATGTGACATAGATTCAAATGGAGATGACAAGAAACAATTGTGTAAAGGATCAACTTGCCAAAGATTAATGGGTGCATGTAACAAAAGCTGAAAATAGACATTTTAAAAAGCTGTTGTAAATATATATATATATATATATATATATATATATATATATATATATAAAATAACTTATCATAATGGTTGCATTAAACATACTATTTTGGAATGTGAATGGCCTCACAGGTAAAGACAAAAAAGTAAGATTATTTAATTATTTTAAAGGAAAACTCCACCCTCTCCTACAGCTTAACTCAAGTCTTAGGTTCTATGATATAGTTCTAGTATTGTGTGGGTACCAGAAACCTGCTTGTACTTCTTAAAATTTGTATTTCCTTGCATTAGAATTAAAGGAAGGGAAAGCCCACCTGCTTTTTAAGTCTAACTTCTCACACACTTTGCAGAGGAATTGGTCTCCACCTGCATGACATATCATAGACACAGTTAAATCTATAATTTAGCCTGTCAGGTACTACTGTTAATCTTAGATGGGCAATTAATCCTGTAATGTCAGGAACACAGCAGCTGATATAAAAAAAAAAACACAAAATTGTCGAACTGTTTTCCATTGTTCTGTTGCAGAGAGGAGGAGAATTTAACACTCCCTTGTCATAGCAAAATAAAGCAATTCGATCAGTCTGGGGTTTAAAGGCAGTTGTCAACCTCTTCTGACAAATGTACATAAGTAGCAACACAGTATTGAAATGTTAAGCTTTAAATATTGGTTATTTATAACAGTTTATATGTTAAGATAACTTAAATGTAGCATCAAATATTTCTGTGACATTTAAGAGAAAAGTCAGAAAATATTTTTTCATGTAAAGTATCAACATTTTCAAGACCCCTTATACACACAGGACAGACTTGCAGAAAGAGAGAGAAGTGGAAACCCTATCAACTAGGTGCACTGATAATGTTCATAAAAGGTCTTTCATGTTTTTTGTGACATCCTCTCAGAGGGGGATGTATATCCAGTACACATAGATCCATGATAAAGAGATTCCCACTGACTTTGGGTCACTCCTTACATTGTTAGAGTGCATGTGCATTTTGCAGTCCACAAAGAAAATGTGACCATTGACTGCAACCATAATAAACAGCTGAATTTACTTTCACATACATTTACTATGTGCTCTTGCAGTAAAAAACATTGCACTTATTTTAAAATCGTTTTTTTCTTAAAACTTGCATTTTACCTGTCTCTGGCCTAGCACTCAAGTGTGGGGTCATTTATTGCACTGTTCTAACTTGTTGCTATTTGTGTATCTCTGCTATCTTTAAACAAAAAAACAACAAAAAAAATATTGCTTTTTTTCCCACTTTCTGAAATTTAAAAAAAGTTCAGTTACAGATTTGCTGTTCTGAACTGTTTGTAAGTTTCTTGGAGGTCATTGCTTGCTTGGGCTAAAGGGAAGTCTCTGTGTTCATCAGTTGCAGTGGTAAACACTGAACAGCCTGCCTGCCCCTGTGGGAGTGGTTACTGCCTAGAAACTGTAGTTTTATTGGCCATCTTGGGTCAATTCCAAACTCCCTGACTACTTTCTTAAAACCCTCTTTTGCATGGTTTTGTGTGTTTTTGCACATAGCTCAGCATCGGGCAGCGCCGCTTAATCAGGTTTAAACTATTCCCGGCTCCACAAAGTCTGCTCTTCACTTTTTCCCTTAGAACTGTTCCAAATCTCAAAGTAAGCACTCTATTTTCCTTCTAAAACCCAGCAGTAGCTAGGATAAGTGTCTTATAAGTAAGCACTAATAAACTAAAGCACTACACACTCTTATACTCCCTTTAAGTACTTGGCTCCCTATTGGTTGTTTTTGATCAAGTCAAAAAGTAATTTCTGATACTATTCTGGCATGTCCAAAAGTCAGTTTCAGGTTTACTCTCCAGTCCAGCTGGTGAATATGGGAATCTTGAGGCAATGTTACAACTGCCTTATGTACACAGACCACCCTCTCCTCTTCCCAACAAGCTCAAATATATGTGAGAGATGCAACTATATAGCCAAACTGGAGGCTGAGCTCTCTCAACATAGTACTGGCACGGTCAGTCTGGAGGAGAAGGTAATCACACACACCATAAATCCAGTCTCACACAGACCTATCGCAACAGCAAACCAAACACATAAACACACAAAAACATACTTGGAGGCTCTAAATAAAAATATGCCCAAGCAACAGAGACCTCCAAAGCAGACACCCAAGCAACCACTACCCCACAACAATACCCACGTATCACATAGTTCACAAAGTCAGTGTGCCACACAGTCACAGCCCTTAAGGCTAAACAACACACCTAATACACTTGTAATAGGTGACTCTATCGTCAGACACACAGACATCCCTCTCACCAGGCTGAACAAGGAGAAGGTCACTGTAAGCTGCCTGTCAGGTGCCAGGATCTGCCACATAACACAAGCACTCAGGTCACTCCAAAGCAAGTACAAATATGACTCCATCATTGTCCATGCTGGTGTGAATGACCTGAGATGTACCTCCCTGGATTACATGAAAAGAGACATAGAGGAGCTCTCTGATCATGTGGCCCAGGCCGGTATGATCCTGACCTTGAGTAGCATCTTACCCTCACCAAGAATGATACCACAGTATAAAGACAAAATGATCAATTTCAACAATTGGCTAAAGTATTGGTGTCACTCAAAGGGGATCCAGTGTCTGTCAGCCTGGGATGACATGCTTGACAAGCCACGTTGCTTCACTAGGGATGGCTTGCACCTGTCACCCCTGGGTTTTTGAATACTGGCCAAGGCTCTTGCCACCCCCATAGTGCCTTTTTTAGGCAAGGCTCAAAAAAACAAACCCACCTCCTTAGACAACACAAGGAAAAATAAACTAAGGGTAATACTGCTCAACGCCAGAAGTCTAAACCTCAAGATGCACGCACTCGAGGCTCTCCTCAGTATGGAGAATATCGATATCTGTGCAGTAACAGAAACCTGGTTCAAGGCTCCTGAGAGCACCCCAGCACTACCAGGCTATACCTCATACCATGCTTTTTGGCCCCAAAACTCAGACCGAACCACAAGAGGAGGGGGAGTATCCATATTCATCAGATACCCATACCTCCAGGCTAATGGCACTGCACGAAGCATCTGAGACCATCCATGTGCAACTAACAGTGGGCAAATCTGCCTTCCAGTTTGTAGCCTGCTGCAGACCACCCTCCCAAACTCAGGAACCCCACTCGGCTTTCCTGAAGACACTGGAGAATATGAAGGTCTCTCCAAACACCATTATATTGGGTGACTTTAACTACCCAAACATAGACTGGGAGCACTACTCAAGCCCCAACACCCTAGCTCAACGGTTCCTAGAATTTATAAACTCAAATACTATGGAACAACTGATCACCACTCCCACAATAGGGGAAAACTTATTGGACCCGATCATCACCAACATGGGGACTCTATTTTCCATACCAGAGGTATACCCCTCATTGGTAAGCTCTGACCATAAATTAATCACCATGGACATCCATATCCCGTCCCCACCCCCAGCAAAGGAAACCACGATCAAAAACTTCTCAAAAGCAAACTTCCCACTTCTCAAAACCAAGGTGGAATCCTTCAAAGCCCCAGGGCCAGTGGAAAATATGGCCCAAACTGCAGAATCCTTTACAAACGCATTCTATGGATACCTACAAGAATGAATGGATCGTGCTATCCCAAATAAAACCAAGACACACACCTCCAAGGGCAGGAGACCTATCTGGTGGACCCCAGCCATAAATAAGCTGTACAACAGAAGGAGGAAGCTACCACATGATAGAGCAAAATCCCTGAAAGGGAAGGCAACTCTGATCAGTACTAGCAAGAAACTACGATCCCTCATAAAATCATCTAAGGCTAGCTTTGAAAGAAAAATTGCACAAGACGCTAAAGATAATCACAAGGCCTTCTTTAGTTATGTCAGAAACCTGGGTGGAAACTCCCAGATATGCTCTGAGTTAGTGCAAAATGACAAAAAATACACTGAACCCACAGACATTGCCAACATTCTGGCAGACAGGTTCAGTGCAAACTTCTCCCCCCCTTCCTTCCCAAATGAGCAAATGATTATCCCAACAGAGTGGAGCCTCCCAGACATCACAGATGCACAGGTGAGAGCTGCACTCTCCAAAGCAAAAAACACAGCATCAATGGGACCGGACAGTGTCTTGGGCTGCGTTTTACATGAGCTCCAAGAAGAACTGAACCCTCACTTAAAATCACTATTCAGTCTCAGCCTTACAACAGGATATGTACCCAAAGAATGGCGTACAGCAACAGTGGTCCCACTCCATAAAGGT
>NC_056739.1:866100838-866138338 GCF_019279795.1 Protopterus annectens | reverse complement strand
GTTGTTTGATAATAACTCCAGAGCACAACAAGTTTTAGCACAATGACATAGGCAATAAAAAGTAGAAGTGGTTGTTGCCAGACTTAGGAAGCCTATAACAAGAAAAGTAACCAGATATCTTATAGAGGAATTAGACATATTTTGGAAATGTTATGAAAATTTGCATAAAGCAGATGAATGTAGAAATCAAGGAAAAAGTACAAATGAAAATATTTATGGAAGACTTATCTCTGCCAAGGTTAGAGGTAGATGAGGATTGATTATTAACAATTAGGAGGAAATGAAATAAAAATGGTGATGTTCAATCAATCTGCAGGAAAGTCTCCAGGAATAGCTGGTATTCCTGTGGAAGTTTGGGTGTTGTGAGAGAAAAACCTGATAAAGATCTGAAGGATTGTGTTTAACAGTATTTTAAAAGGAGGGGAAGCACCAACATCCTGGGAGAAAGCTGTGATGGCTGTAATACCTAAAGACAGTAAAGACCCATTAGATCCAGTTTCATATAGGACCATTTAAATTTCAAATCATGAGTACAAAGTGTTTATGTCTATAATAGCTAAAATAATAACAAAAGTGTTACCAAAATTGATAGATGTGGATCAATTTGGTTTTGTGGAGGGGAGGCAGACATTTGACAACATTAATAGAACAATGATTCAGAGAGAAGCAGGATGTAAGAAAATATTGCTGCTCTTGGTGGGTATTGATGCAGAAAAAGCATTCAAGAGAGTAAGTTGGAATTTTATGAGTAAGGCAATGAAAGCATTTCCATTTCCTGATACAATAATAAAGTTAATTAGGAGGATATATGAGAGATCAAAGGCAAAACTTAAAGTGTGAGGGTTCTTCTCTGATAACTTGTGTATGAACAGAGGAATCAGGCAAGAGTGTCCTCTTTCCCTTTTATTATATGTGTTACATTTAGAGTCATTGTCAAAGAAACTAAGGGACTCAGAAATTCAAGGTTATAATTGGTATGGTAGTCAACATAAATTGGCTTTATTTGCAGACAATATTATTTTGTACCTGATAAAACCAGAAAAGGACATCTCAGTGCTGTGGAACATTCTGAGACAGTTTCAAGTCTTTTCAGATTATAAAATTAATTAAGACAAAACAAAGGCTATAGCTGTAAATGTATTACACACACATGAATTGGTTCAGCAATACCCATACATATGGGGACATGATAAAATAAAGTATTTAGGAGTATGAGTTAAACATAATTATGTTATGGCCACTAAGAATATATGGGAAAAGCAAGAGACTAAACAAAAGATAATACAAAAACTGAGAAAACTGAAACTCTTGTTTATGGATATGGAAAGCAAGATACAGTGAAAATGTGTTTAGTCCCTTTAGTTTTATATACAGGTCAGACATATTTTTATCAACCAAAAGAGAAGTTGTAAACAATAATTAATAGAGTTGAAAGATTTTATCTGGGAAGGAAAGAAGGCATGGGTCAAGTGGGATAAGGTGATCCTTCCAAAAGAACAACATGGTTTAGGATTACCTGATCTGAAGGGATAATTTAGAGTGACATAAGACTCATATACATAATACAAGCAGTAAGATATAATTCAAAGTGAAAAGGGGTGATAATGAAGCAGTGGAAAATTCAAGAAATAAGGAAAGAGTGGGATTTTGGATGCAGATCCTGGAGTACAATAACAATGGCAATACAGAATGTTATAGTCATAAAATAACAAAAATTATTCTGAGAGCTAAGCCAACCAAACACTTTAATAATGGGTGATTTCAACTACCCTACCATTAACTGGGAAAACTACTCATGTACCAACTCTTTTGCTCAACGTTTTCTGGAAATCATCAATTCCAATGCTTTGGATCAACTTATCCACACCCCCACCAGGGGCAGCCACATCCTAGACCTGGTCATCACCATCATGGGTGACCGGTGTTCCACACCAGAGGTCAACTCCTCGTTGGTCAGATCTGACCACAAGCTAATCACTCTAGACATCCACATCCCGCTCCCACCCCCCATTAGGAAAACAACCGTAAAAAATTTCTCCAAAGCCAACTTCATGCTTCTTAAGACAGAAGTGGCAAACTTCACGACACCCATGCAGATGGATAATAGAAGTACGACTGCTGAATCCTACACAAATGCAGTTTATAAGCACTTAAACAAGTGCATGGATGGTGCTATCCCTAACAGAACCAAGATGCTATCCTCCAAAAAAAGGAAGCCAATCTGGTGGTCATCTGCCATAAACAAACTCTACAACAGAAGAAAGAAACTGTTGCAAAAAAGAGTAAAATCCCATGATTGGAGGAACTCCCTGGTCAGCCTCAGTAAGAAGCTGAGATCCCTCATAAAATCCTCCAAAGCTAGTTATGAAAACAAAATTGCCATTGATTCTAAAGACAACCACAAAGCATTCTATAGCTATGTCAAAAATCTCAATGGCAACACTCAGATCTGCTCTGAGTTACAGCACAATGACACTAAATATACAGAACCAACTGATATTGCCAACATCCTGGCAGATAGGTTCAGTGCTAACTTTACCCTCCTCTCACCCCCTAAAGGGCCCATTTTTATACTGGAAGAATGCAAAGTTCCTGTAATCACAGCTGCACAGGTAAAAACTTCACACTCCAAAGCCAATAACACAGCATTCAAGGGACCTGACAACATCCCAGGCTGCCTTCTACATGAACTACAGAATGAACTGGCACCCCACCTAAGTACCATGTTCAATCATAGCCTCACCTCAGGCTTTGTGCCCATTGAATGGTGCACCATGACAGTTATCCCACTCCACAAAGGGAGGGCCACAACAGACCCTGGGAACTACCGCCCCATTAGTCTGACAAGCCTCGTCTTCAAGGCCATGGAATGTATCCTCATGGAACTCATAAACAAAGACAATGGAGATCTCCAAACTCTGGACCCCACACAGTTTGGGTTTGTAAAAGGCAGATCATGTCTCCTAAACCTGATAGATGTCTTTGAAGTAGTCACCAAAGCCATAGATGAGGGTAAGGTGGTTCACACAGCCTATCTCGATCTCGCCAAGGCGTTCGACACAATCCCCCACTCTGGAATTATAGATAAACTCACTAAACTAGGTATAAATCCCTATGTCACAAGATGGGTTGCCAACTGGCTTACTGACAGAACCCACACCGTGAAAGTAGCAGACTCCAAATCAGACTTCAGACCAGTGACAAGTGGAGTACCACAGGGTTCAGTCCTGGGTCCTCTCCTGTTTGGTATCTACTTCTCTGAAGTACAGGCTAACACAGAAGGTCTTTGGCTAACTAAATTTGCAGATGACTGCAAACTAGGAGCCATAATTGAAACTCCTAAAGATGTGGACATCCTACAAAAGGGCCTCACTGAGACAGATGCCTGGTGTCAAAGACATGGTCTCAAGCTCAATGCCAAAAAGTGCATTGTCATCCCCTTTGGTAAAAACTCTGTACCCATGAACTAGGCGGTAGTCTACTTAACACCAAAAGTGTGATAAGAGACCTTGGGACACAGGTGAACAGTAGTCTCTCCTTTGATAATCACATTGCCACAGTGGTCAGGAAATCCTTCTACGTGGCACACTTCATCACAAAATGTTTCTCATCCAGAAAAGAAGAGGTCATTGTTCCCCTCTACTCATTACTCATTAGACCCATTATAGAGTACAACACCCCTTTTGGTATGTACCTCACAAGACATCTACAACAACTGGAAAGGCCACAAAAATACCTCACAAAGAGGATTACTGGCCTCAAACAGATGCCTTACGCAGACCGTCTCAAAAAACTCCAGCTTTACTTCATCGCATATCGCCTACTCAGAGGTGATCTCTGCCTAACATACAAAGCTATGTCAAACCCAGAGCTGTTGGACATGCTCCACTTAAAGAAATCCCAATCCCTCCGAGCTACACACTCTAGGGACCTAAACCTTGTCACCACGATAAACAGAACATGCTGGAGGGATAGATGTCTGTCCCAGAGACTTCCCATACTCGGAAACAGACTACCTACCTTTGTCAAACAGAGCTCCTCATTAACACTATTCAAGAAAAATATTGATGATTGGATAGGTAATAGGAAATTCACCCCAGGGATCACTTCTGTGGTTCTGCTTGACAGGGGCACAGGAAAATAATTTTCTTGGGTGGCGAAAGCCAGGGTACCATTTTGGCTAGGCTTGTATAGGCCTTAGGGCCAATAGCCTAGTACCTACCTATGAACCTATGAACATGAGGATGAAAAAAGGAGACTGCTGATAGCGATGGCTTCATTAGGGGTATAGAGAATACAAGTGGGGGTTAGGATTTACTGCAGAAAACTGGCAAAGGAATCAAGGTATTGAGAGCAAATTACTAAAGAGAGAAAAGTAATAGATTGGGAAGAGGTCAAGAAAACATTTAGAATGCAGGCTAGAGACTGTCTTCCCTATCAGGGATTAATATCAAAGTATAGGCAAAGAGAATGGGATAAAAGAATCCTAAGTGAAAGACCTGCTCTGGTAGAGGGTTAGTTGAATTTAGACAAGAAGCTGCTGTTTAAAAAGGGATAATTAGTAGGAATATAAAATATTACAAAACAGTGTAAGAAACTTCTCTGTGTGGAAGATTTTCAGTCTATATATTTCTAGTTAATCACTGTATATTAATCAGATCAGACAATAGCAGTAGAAGTAGCGAACGTAAACTCGTCAAGTCAAAAAGTAATAATAGAAAATATATAATTCTACAGTATTACTAAGTATTCGAAAGTAATCCAAGCAAGGCAGGAAGTCTGTTTCCAGTTGAAAATCCTTTATTAAGTACACAGACAAGCGATCCAAGTAAAACAAAAATAGAGTAATAATTTCCTCACAAGCTTTCTAAATATATATATATATATATATATATATATATATATATATATATATATACTTTTTATCAGGCATGGGAGTGGTTTACTGTGCTGTAAAACAGTGTTATTGGTACACATGTTAAATTCACATCCCTTCCCCCATCAGTGTGACATTCGAGCTGGTCCTGCCCTACCTAGTAGCTGTCATAATAATATATAGCCCTAATGTACTTTAATCGTACATCTTATTTAACCAAATTATTAAGTCTGTGATTTTATACAAGGCAATATACTACATGGCTGGAAATATATCAACCTTAGTTCATTTTGTGATCAAAAATTATATATAAATATATACATATACATTTTGCATGTAAAAATCAGTTTCTATTTTCATAACCTATTGTTAACAAAGATCGCTTTCGTCCTTCTAGACTTCTTCAGGTCTGTGTACAAGAACCCCAAAAACCTATATAATTGTATAATTAGTTAGTATTGTTATTACCATCATTTTGAATAAAGTGGAAAAAAGAGAACCAGAAAAAAGTAAAAAAATATATGTATGATGATGGAAACAAAATATACACTTAAATGTCAAATGATTTAAAATGGTATTTAAAACCAATTTGTAGAAAAAATAAAATAAAATACACTTAGTCATGTAAACAATGTGGCAATTTTCTAAGTTCCAGTGCACTTTTAATTGAACAGTAGTAGTTTAGTCCAGGCTTTCTAAAAGAGTTCAGCTTTAATTGCCACATGAGTTCCTGTTTCTCCAGAATATTCAGGATGTCTCCTTCAAGATCACCCATGTCTATGCGATCCAGGATCTGGAACTTAAAACCTGTGTGTCTTTTATGAAGAGAAAGGTGTTTGGCTAGTGCATTATTTTTACATCCAGAGCAGATTTCTGACAGATGACATGAAATCCTTCGCTTGAGTTTATTTACAGTCTTGCCCACATAGAATGCATCACATTCATTGCACTGTGCCCTGTAAATTACTTTTTTAGTGTTACAGTCACCCCCTGCACTGGTTTTAATGATCTTCTTTAAATAAGGGCAATAAAATCTATCACCTTGCTGTATAAATATACAAAATGTACAATTAGTTTCACATCTTTTAGTGCTTTTCTCACATGGTCTAGGTTTAAATTCAACAAAACTTCTAATATTCCTGGCCTATAAACAAATGATGGGGCTTCACCTAAGATGTTAATCATAAAAGGGTTTCCTGTGACAATGTCCCAGTTTTCTTCAATAATATTTTTGATACTGTGATAATCTAAAGTGTATGTCAGGATGCAGCTATTTTTGCATTTGTTATTCTCTGTGGGATTACTTAACATTTTTCTACTGGGGAGGTTGAGTGAAGGTGCTTCAGTCCTTTTCAGTTCTATAATGGGTTCCAGGATGTTTTTTAACATCTGACTTTCATAGCCTCTCACTAGAAAATCCTTCTCTAAGTTGTTCAGGTTTCTCAAAATGGTTCCATCCCTGTGGTGATTTGAGCTAATCTATAGCCTTGGGATTTCACTACATTATACTTGGTTTTTGTAGGATGTAGACTTTTACTGTGGAGTAATAAGTTAACCCTTGTTGGTTTTCTGAATAGATCAGTGGTGATTCTGTTATTGTTGGTGTCCTTGGAAATCTGCATATCTAAGAAAGTGGTTGAAGTACAGCTATGGGAAGAGGTAAACTTCAGGAAGGGGGTTGTTTGATTGAGGTAAGTGGATAACTAAAAGAATCAATCAGAGAAAGTTAAAAAAGATTGGGAAAAGTGAGACTGGACATTCAGTTCACAAGGAAACAATGGAAGGATATGTTTATAGCTACTAAATATACAACAAAGTCTAGAAGATTTGGGATTTTTGTTTGGAAGTGTTTGCATAGGTAGGTTTATGCCCCAAGGAGACTCCAAAGAATTTTTCCTTGGGTAGATGGCAAATGTTGGAGGTGCAATGAGTTAAACCAAGGTTACTGGGAAAATATGTTGTGGGAGTGGAATGAGTTGCCAGAATTTAGAAATTCCCTACAGAGTACTCTGCTAGAAGTATTGGGTGAGCAAATGGGTGTAACTAAGAAAATGTTTTTTGAGCTGAGATACAAGATCTGAATTGTCTAGAAATAGTAAGGCCTTGTTAAGTTTAGTTCAGGTGGTCGCCAAAATAGCAATTACTAAGAAATGGAAATCAAAGTTTAAACCAACTATATTTGAATTAGTGAATATTGTAACAGAGATAAAAAGAATTGTGTGATCTTTAGAAAAGAGGAGTAAATAAAATAAAAAAATGGAAATTGTGTGAGCAATACATGTAGAAAATGATTTGGAGTAGGAGTGAGGTTTAAGGGAAGGCAGGAATTGATCAATTTATGTAATGCTGGATTGATAATAATTATATAAAAGAATATATGTGATGTATAGTGTTTGCAACTGTGAACATGTTAACGTGGTTTGTTTTCTTTTATGTAAATGTATGTATGCCTGTGTATTCAGTGATAATTCAATAAAGATGTCAATAGATGTAATATTCCTAATTTGTCCCTGGAAAATGGCAAACACATAGGCTTGAAATAAACACTACTATTGCCTTATTATTTTATAAATAACATTGCAATTATTATTTAGTACAGATGGCAAAGTGTTACAGTGAATGTGTATTACTTCACAGAGTGTGATCTATCCTTATATAAATCTCCTAGGCCTTGCTTAGTGTAGCTATAACTGGTGTTCTGAACAATTTTATGTATTTTGTATGAGAACAGTATTATGTATCCATTTTCTGCTTTATTATGATTGCCTAATACTGTTAACTCTATATTTTTCCTGTGATAGTACCTTTATAATTTAGTTTAAATATATCATGAGTGAAAAAGAACCATATTGGGGCAGCTCGCCTACAAATAAAGAAATACATAAAAAATAAAATAGATAGGTAGCTAGGTAGATAGGTAGATAAATAAAAAGTGCAGCACTGTGAGAACAAGGTTTTTCTGAGGTCTGACAGCATGCACTTAACCCTTGTGTTTAGAGAGTTTTGTAAAATCTGCATTTAGAAGTACTATAATGATGCAGTTAAACAGTGAGATATTAACAGCCGCACTGCACAGTTAGCAGTAGATCACTGACGAATGCTGCCTATCCCTCAAACAGCACATTTTCTAGGGGAAGGAGTGGTCTGACTTACTTGCGCTAGCTTGTTTCTAGTCCAAGATCATAGGGTATTGGTATGATTGCTGTTATACATGAGCAGTTGGCTTATTACACACTACTTTTAAATGGAAGGCATGTACTCTCTTGGCCTGCATGAAGCTGGAGAGGCATACTCCGATTGATCATGACATCTTTTATCCATTCTCTTCAGATTACAGCCATCTTTTGATATGTTACTTCTCAATAACATTAGTGAAAATTGTTTAATACTGACAGATATCAAACTGTCAGTATTAATGAAGTTAACATTGCCTATGCAAAAATAAAGGGCACGATTGAGGATTTATTTTTGGAGAGATGCATTGACCTTGATTTGTACCATTATTTAAATGTCTTGGCTCCTAGGTTGCCAGTTTTGTTTGGCATTCCTAAAACGCATAAATGCTTAGAACAACCACCTTTTCATCCTATAGTGGATGGGCGTGGTTCCATCACTGTGGCATGTGCTAAATATATTGATAGCATACTAAGACCTCTAATCGATCAAGAATCTCAGATTTGCAAAGATTCTTGGAGTTTTCTCCAGGAAATTAATAAGATTCCCTTTGAAGCAGACTCCTGGTTTTTGACTATTGATATTAAGGACTTATATACAGTCATACCACAAGTGTTGGGGATTCAATGGATACGTGAATTCCTATTGGATAAAAAAGTGGATGACAATTTAATATATGTGGTTGAGACGCTATTGGAAATAGTTTTAAACAACAATTTTATGTCCTTTGATAATAAAATTTACCTTCAAAAATCAGGAGTTGCTATGGGGTCGCCCTGCGGAGGGTGCTTTGCCAACGGGGTGTTGGCATATTGGGAAAGGAATTTTTTATTCACTGACCCCATCTTTAGGAACAATGTCACCTGGTACACGAGGTACCAGGATGACATGTTTCTAATTTGGAAAGCGTCTCCTTCTGAAGTACCTAAATTTTTAGACTCTCTTACAAATAAGACTTCCTTTTTGGAGTTTATTTATAACTTGCAGGAATCCAGCATTAATTATTTGGATATCCTGATTATAAAAGATGATTTTAATTCAAGGTATAAGAGTCTGATTTACCGAAAGCCTACTTATTCTAATGCGTTCTTGCATTTTATGAGCTCCCATCCTGGTTATCAAAAGAAAGCTATAGTTAAAGACCAGATGGTTAGAGCGGCCAGAATGATTTCTGAGTTTGATGATTTTTTGCAAGAATGTGAACTCTTGAGTCATATGTTTGCTAATAGAGGCTATCCTGGTTCACTACTAGTAGATATTAAAACAGAGGTTGTTAATAAAAGAAGAGCAGGGTTCTATAAACCAATTCTTTCCATTGAAACCAACATTTTGGAAGTTGACACTAGCCCCTTATCTACACCAAGGGCTGTAAATACCAGTGTGTCAACGTCTAGTCTGAGATTTTTTTGTACATATTCAGTGGACCACTTTGAAATTAGGAAGGTGCTTAACAAATACTGGGCACTGATTTCTGAGGACAGTTTTCTGTCCCACAAGTTAGGAGAGTTTCCTAAATTAACTTTTAGGAAAGGGCGAAATTTAAAATCTTTGCTCGAGGTAAAATCTCAAACTTCAAACCAACGTTCTTTAGGAATGTCAAAATGCGGGGCTTGCAATCAATGTAAGCACATACTCACTGATCTAAAGGTTAGGATTAGGGATGAAGAATATAAAATAACAGGGAAATATAGTTGTGACTCTATAGGTGTTGTTTATTTGGCTTTATGCCAAAAATGCGCTGCATTTTATATAGGGAAAACGAAAAGAAAACTTAAACAGCGCATTTACGAACATACTTATGCTATAGCCAAGCAAGATTTTAATAATGCCCTTGCTAGGCATATTAACGCCTGCCCTGGACATTTTTTTAAGTTTACTGTCTTGGGAAAGACGGTTGTAGACAATAAAGGTGGTCCGTGGCAAGTTCATTTAGAAATAAATGAACTTTTTTGGCAGTTACGTACATGGGCATATACTAACCCAGGCTTAAACGAATTTGTTTTCATTGCCTGTGTTTTAAAACTATTATCTAACAAAAGGTGAATTTATCGACTGTAGTATGTTGGTTTTATATAAAGACACTGTACGCTGTTAAGCATATATAAGGATAACATTATGCATGACATGGTGTGTGGTATTGGGCTTTACTTGTATAAGTTTAATGTTATTTACTTGGTAGACGAATATAAGTAGTATTTGTAGGTCTACCTAATCACACATTTTTTATATGAATTCATCTGGCTCTGAAACTAGTATGAGTTTTGAAAATAGTTTTAGAATGTCACTAAGTAGTTAGGATTTAATAATTTAACAATATGAAGACATTTATTTGTGTTTTTCATGTGCGTTTTTAACATTAACGTTGTGTATGTTTTTCATATACACTTATAGTTTTATATATATATATATATATATATATATATATATATATATATATATATATATATACATATACATATATATATATATATTTATATATATTATTAGTCATTGGTATTTGGTGTGATTAGTTAATTATAGATAAAAACATCTTTATAAAAATAGTGAAGTTTTTATGGGTTTTAAGTTGTTAAGTAGGATGTCTTTTTAAACCAGTGTAAATAAAAATCAAATTAGTTTTACTTAATTGAATAGGATACTGATGTGATTAAACTTAATTGATTGCCATTCTACTCCATATATAATGAAGGCTAGTTGGCTTGTAATTTTGTCTGAAGAAGGTGAGACACTGGGCTCGCCGAAAGCTTAGTTTGTGCTTTGCTTACAATATTGCCTTTAAATAAATCAGCGTTTGGGTGTGCTTCGCTGCTTATTTCTTGTTTTTTCTCAGTTTGTGGTTTGTCTGGTTACGTTGGATAATAATGTGTATTACTTCACAGAGTGTGATCTATCCTTATATAAATCTCCTAGGCCTTGCTTAGTGTAGCTATAACTGGTGTTCTGAATAATTTTATTTATTTTGTATGAGAACAGTATTATGTATCCATTTTCTGCTTTATTATGATTGCCTAATACTGTTAACTCTATATTTTTCCTGTGATAGTACCTTTATAATTTAGTTTAAATATATCATGAGTGAAAAAGAGCCATATTGGGGCAGCTCACCTACAAATAAAGAAATACATAAAAAATAAAATAGATAGGTAGATAGGTAGATAGGTAGATAAATAAAAAGTGCAGCACTGTAAGAACAAGGTTTTTCTGAGGTCTGACAGCATGCACTTAACCCTTGTGTTTAGAGAGTTTTGTAAAATCTGCATTTAGAAGTATCATAACGATGCAGTTAAACAGTGAGATATTAACAGCTGCACTGCACAGTTAGCAGTAGATCACTGATGAATGCTGCCTATCCCTCAAACAGCACATTTTCTAGGGGAAGGAGTGGTCTGACTTACTTGCGCTAGCTTGTTTCTAGTCCAAGATCATAGGGTATTGGTATGATTTCTGTTATACATGAGCAGTTGGCTTATTACACACTACTTTTAAATGGAAGGCGTGTACTCTCTTGGCCTGCATGAAGCTGGAGAGGCATACTCCGATTGATCATGTGGACATCTTTTATCCATTCTCTTCAGATTACAGCCATCTTTTGATATGTTACTTCTCAATAACATTAGTGAAAATTGTTTCCATTTTGTTTTAATTTACTAAAGTTCTAATTGCAAAGCTAGCTTGTGTCCTGTCAAAGCATGATGCTGCTGTCACCCTTTAAAAAGTAGTGAGAGAAGCTTCCAGTAACTTTGAAAGTGAGCTTAATGGCAGATGTTATGAGTAGTGCACACTATAAATAAGTTCAAAATATCAGCACGTCATACATGTTTATTTCCTTTCTCTGCATTACCAGTCTAACATCATGATAATGGCTAACATTTATGAATACATTTAGGGTAAAGAGGCACATAAATTCTAATGTGTTAGTTAATGTACAACATTTGGGGTCTCATTTAAAAAGAAATGAATATGCTTTAAAATAAGCAACAGTAAAATCAAGATTTGGTTGAAACCAGAAAATAAGCATACACTTAAATTTGTGAGAAATCCTGTCATTTGTGGTACCACTCAAATCCATGTTACTCTTCCAGCAATATGTACTTTCTGAAAAGTTGCAGCACCCAATAAAGCTTAGGTTCATAGGTTCATAGGAGGTTGCTAGGCTAACAGCCCTAGATCCCTTGCAAGCCTAGCCATATTTATCCTGCGTTGCCCCAATTGTCAGTGGTTAGGTGAGTGAAGTTTGCAGAGGTAAGGGTCTGTGGTAGTTAGTACTGACTTTCCCTGTCCAGAAGAGACATGGGTGCCACCCCAAGATTGAATCTGTGGTCATCCATCCATATATTGATCTATGTTGCATTTGAAGAGGGTCAGGGGGGGACTCTGTTTTTACGTGAATTGGAAGGTTATTCCAGAGAAGTGGCAGTCTCTGGGAGATATATCTATCTCTCCAGCATGACCTGTTCATGTCAGAGGTTAGATTAAGGTCCCTCGAGTGAGTGACCCTCCTGCAGTTTGATTTACAAATGTGTAGCATTTCCATCAGGGTGGGGTCAAAGACTACCCTGTAAGCCAGACACAGGTCACCTCTTAGCAATCTATAAAAGACAGAATACAGTGACAGGGCTTTAAGTCTTTCCACGTAAGACTTGTTTTGTCTACCCTGTAATTTCTTGATGAGAAAGCTCTGTGGCCTCTCCAGTTGTTACAGGTACTTGGTGAGGTGCATGCAAAAGGGATCATTGTACTCAATTATTGGTCTGATGAGGGATGACCATAATGGAATTATAACATCTTTAGTCCTGAATGTGATGCCTTTACTTATAAGATGTGCCACATAGTAGGATTTCCTTACCACTGTAGATCAGGAGCGGCCTTATGTCAACTGGTGCCCTAGGCAAAAGGGCTCCAGTGTGCCCCCCACCACACCACCCAGTGCCCCCATCCTGGTCTACTTACACCAAACAAATATTGGAAAAGCATCCCTGCTAGAGCGGCACCCTAGGTGCCCGCCTAGTTGGCCTATGCTTAAGGCTGGCTATGTTGTGGATACATGGTGGTCAAAGTTCAGATTGCTATCAACCTAAATACTCAGCTCACATACCACTGTGTCTAAACTTAGGGGGGTACTGTCTATAATGAAATTAACAGGGATGTCAGCTTTTCCAAAGAGAATAATAATGCATTTTTTGCATTTAGCTTTAATCTCTGGCTTTGGCAACAATCATTTGTCTGTGTTAACCCTGTGTGGGATATATTAACACACACACACACACACACACACACACACACACACACACACATATATATATATATATATATATATATATATATATATATATATATATGTATATATATATATATATATATATATATATATATATATATATATATATGTGTGTGTGTATGGTTCCCATACCAGAACGTCAACATGCATAACAGTGAGATGACAACAGTGAATGCTTAAAACAGCTAACTTCCAGAACAGCAAATTTCGCCTCTGAGAAACTAACCACTTGGCCACCACTGACGAACTGTGCCCTTTCCTCCACTGTAGTGCGATCTCAGAGTTAATATATTTAAGTAGGGGGCATGTGGGTGGTGAAGCCCCCACTTTGGTGGGTTTTATTTATGTATTATTTTGTTTTTTTTTCCACTCCAGTGGGTTTAATTTATGTATTATGTTGTTATCGTCAGTAATGGCCAAGTGATTAGTTTCCTGGAAAACAGCATAATACATAAATTAAACCCACCATAGTGGGGAAAACAATATAATACATAAATAAAACCTGCTGGACTGGGGGGCTTCACCCCCACATCCCCCCACCTAAATATTCCAACTCCAAGTTCGCACTTCAGTGGAGAAAAGGGCAAAGGTCGCTATAGTGGCCAAGTGGTTAGTTTCCCGGAAGTGAAATTCGCCATTTCGGGAGTTCACTGTTTTAAGCATTCGCTGTTGTCATCTCACTGTTATGTGAGTTGACATTCTGGTAAGTCAATGTTCTGAATAGGAACTATATATATTAACATTGTAGGGGGGGCTCTGATTGCTCCCAATATGCAATCGTCAATGAAGCCATGTTTTTGACCTTGGAGAATGCCGAGATGACCTGCTCTCTTGAGATAATAGGCTGAGGGATGGTGGCAGGTATACTTTGGAGGATGACTGGAGGGGACGGGGGTGAAGTTTGCTCAAACTCTGTCAGATAGCAGGTTGACTATTACCTCCATTTGAGTATGGGTAGTGCCATCCACAACCAGTTCAGCACTTAGCTTTGTATTCCCTTTTAGATTTCAGACATAAAGAATGCGTTGTGGTTATCCTTAGCTAGGGGGGATATTTTTGCTTCATAATTAGCTTTGGCGGACTTGACAAGATCTCTAATTTGTTTGTTTGTTTAAGCTAGAGAGGAATTTCTTCCTCGGCTAAGCCAGTTCCCTCCTGTTCTTGGACATTAGTTTCTTTCTCTTGTTGTATAACCTGTTTATACTAGGGGTCCACCAGGGTTGCTTGTTTTTTCGGCAAGACTTGGTTTTAATCCAGTCAAGTACAGATGATTCTATACAACTGTTTAAGTGGTTATACAGGGCATTGGTGTACACCTTTGCATAGAAGTCTGTGTTATCTGCATTCAAGGGGCTTTGAAACTTCTTATACCATCACTTAGAAGGAGGTAATTCATCTTTGAAAAATTCTTAAGCATTGTTGAGCTTGATGGGGTATCTGATTTATGATCCAATCTTTCCAGGGAGGACAACACACCTGGGGGGTGCAATGCTCTCCCATGTTAGTGAGTACTATGCCCAGGACATTTGGGCCTCAGGAAAAAGCTGAAAGAAGAAGAAGAAGTGGGTGTTCTGACTAGCTCTTCCAGAGCATTTGCATTAACAAAGTCCAAAAGTCCAAGAACCTCTGAGCCAGCATGTTTATGGTCATGTATGCTTCCCAGTTAATGAAAGGATAATTAAAATCACCCATGAGTAAGGTGTTCTGCTGTATAGCAACTGACTCCAGTATGTCCAGGTATGCGGTATGCTTTTCCTGTTTCATGGTAGGGGACCTATAGCTAGCTATGATGTGGTAGGGGGCTTTGCCTATAGCTAATTGGACATGGTGCAGCTCAAGAGTCATACTGTTTGACTAGTCTCGAGGTGTACTTATCCTTAATGAAGATGGATACACCTCCTCCTTTGGATCTTTCACCCTCAGTTTGTGGTCTGAATGTATGGAAAGCATTGTAGCCTTGCAAGGCCAGGGTGCTTTCCATGCCTTTGAACCATGACTTCATGACTTTGCAGATGTCAACATCTTCCAAAGTGAGGAGTACTTCCATGGAGTGCAGTTTCTTGTTTAGAATCCTAGCATTAAGCAGCAGTACCTTGAGTTTATCTAGAGAGGATTTTGTTATATCGGAAGGTTGGTTATTTTGACACTGCCTAAAAAGGCACAATAGGGGTGGATAATGCCTTTGCCAGTAACCAAAAGCCTAGAGGAAACAGGTGTAGATCATCTCTGGCAAAGCAGCATGGCTTGTTGACCATGTCTTCCAGGCTGATAGACATTGAATACCGCTGGTCTGACACCAGAAGCTTAGCCAATTGTTAAAGTCAATCATTTTTTGTTTGTACTGTGGCATCATCTTTGGAGAAGGTAAAATTCTGCTTAAGGCTAGGCTTATACCTGCCTGTGAAACATAATCTGAGAGCTCAGTCATATCTGTCTTCATATAGTCCAGAGAGGTATGTCTCAAGTCATTCACCCCTACATGGACTATGACAGAGTCATACCAGTATATGTGGTTGAGTGACTTGAGTGCATCATGGATTTGATGGATCCTGGCACCAGACAGGCAGCTAACCATAACCCACTCCTTATCCAGCCTGGTAAGGGAAACATCCATGTGTTTCACAATGGAGTCACTTTTGACCACTACATTAGGTTTTGTGGTGTTACACCTTCTGGGCATATTTGTTGAGACGCTGGTGGGTGGTTGTTACTATGTGTTGTGGTTGATTTTTTTGCATTGTCATGCTTGTAAGTGATTTCCATTTGGGAGGCCTCTGATCTTTTGATAAGTTACTAGTGAGTACTTCTGCATATGTGGGCTTATGTGTCATGTCCTTATTTAGTGTGGGAAGTGTGCGTCCTAACAACCTGTTTGGCATTTGATTTGTCCTTATGTAAGAGTCTTGCCTCCAATTTGACAGTGTAATGACATCTCTCACATAAAGTATTTGTTTTTTCAGGAGTAAGTGTTTGTCAGTATATATGAGACAATTGCTATATTGCCTCGGGATACATGTGTCTACCAGGCTGGCCAAACGGATGATTCAGAGTAATAAAATAAACAAAATAATGTGGTCATCTTCTTCATCTTTATCTCTATTACCAGTATTATCTTCACCTCCTATTCAGATATTGCACAAAGCTTGTACTTTTCTATGCACTTCTATGAGATCAGCACTTATTCCACAAGAATAAAATGAATAGATGAATGATCAAGTCAGTGGCAAAGGAGGGAATGCAAATGCCATTTTGAAGCACCATACATACATACATACAACTGACATACTTGCATTTTGCCAGAGTGCTGTATAATGTGACAGATGACCAACAAATAAATCTACCTTTAGAGTTACAACATCAAACAGGAGGTGATGGAAATTGCACAGACATACACACACACACACACACACACACACACACACACACACACACACACACACACACACACACATACACACACACAGAACTATATGCTGTCTTTTCTTTCATTGTCCTCAGTTGAATTTGTGATACATCTATGCATCGAGGATATAAACAGATCCCATGGAATGCTTTGAGCATTACATTCCCACTACTTACTCACCCATAAATAGTTGGAGTTTTGACAGCAGGTAATATTGGGTGATATGACCATCTTCCATACAGTCAAAAATTGATATGCTATATACACTGTTTGCTATTCTAATCTGCTTCAAGCAAGTGAGTATGGAATCACATATAATTTATAAAAACTAGGAAAACTGTTGTATATTTTTAAGAATATCACTCTCCTTACACATATGTCTGTGCTATCATCTATGTGTAAAACAAGCCCTACCTGGAGTTTTTGATACTGACAATCAAGATTCACTGACTAAGAAGCTTTTATTATGGCTAAATTGTTTTTCTTCACTGTTTGCATGATGATGTGAGGTATTGCCAGCTATGCCAGGAGAAGTAAAGAAGTGGGTGTGTAAAATATGCCATCATAGCTAGCTGGAGTTTTGTAAAGAATTATATGTCATTTGTATATCAAACTGATTTGTACAGGTGCTTGTGTTGAAAATGTATTTCTAAAGCTGCTTGTGTTAAAAATGTACCAACAGTTGATCCTGCTGGACAGAAAAGAAATGCACCTGTATGTCAGACTGTATTGTAATTGTTGAAATGAATATATTGTAACAGAAGATACTGGAAGAGAAGAGGTTAATCTCAGTCCAGATAACTTTGAAAAACAGTCTGAAATTAAATTACCTGGTTTAGGCCATAAAGATTATATTGTACAGTTCTGATTGTAGCCAGAGACAAAATGTCTGTGAAAACCAGGACTCGGAATCCTACAGTATTGTCCTTAGGGTGAATTAATTGCTACATTGAAAGGGTAAAAGTTTGTGAAATGGTTTTATAGCTTCCAGATGCTATAATACATCTTAGTAAAGCTCTATCTCCATGCATGGTGACACATATGTGCTACATTCTAGTTCAGATTCTAGTAAAGGGGTAGTGTGGGAACCAGAGTCAGATGACCAGATGAATGAGATGTCATTCTGTAATCCAGGACTGAAATAAAGTTTTAATACTAGATGAGACAGATGAAGCCTTAGAGCAGCTGGGTGAGCTAGGTATCTGTTTTTGAAACCTGACAAAGAAGGACCACTCACCTACTTCATCTTGCCTTGCTTTAGTAAGTAACCAGAGAATAGTAATTCTTTAGATCAGTCATCAGGAAAATATAGTGAGATTAGTTAAGTAGAGTTTTTCTGCATGTGTGTGAATCTATCCATCTGTATTATTTTTAATATTTCCTCTGACTGAAACTCTGGTGTTTATTGTAAATAGACATTTAGTATTTTCATGTTCCTTTATTATTTATTATTAAATATATTTAAACTTGTCATTGTAGCTGGTCTTTTAGAGAAATTTTAACCTGTGAGAGTACTTATATTTATTTGCTGACACTGTGGCCACTCCTGAAAGCCTTGCTGCATTGATTATTTGTATTAGTATTAATTTTACTCAGTGCAATTGGGTACCCTTGTTAGAACCTTAGAGTAGCTGGCTTTGGAGTGTTCTGGTGGCAGTATCGACCTTATAGTCTGGGCAGAGGAGGCACAGGTGATAAATCTGTGTCAGCCTTTCCCAGGTATGTGTGTGTGTGTGTGTGTGTGTGTGTGTGTGTGTGTGTGTGTGTGTGTGTGTGTGTGTGTGTGTGTGTGTGTGTGTGTGTGTGTGTGTGTGCGTGTGTGCGAAAATCAAATCTCAAAGAGTGTGTGTGTCAGCTACTTGGTGCAGGGACACAGGGCATTGGTTTCATACAGAAGGTGGTGAAGGACTTGGCTTGGAACACTTGCTTGAGGACTCAACTCTACAACTGTGGCCAGTGTGGAATCTTATTTGAGGCATGGAGAGAGAGAGAGAAATCTGCCTTAGGATGGTAGTGTGCCCCCTGTGTGCTCTTAAGGGAAATTGTGCTAGGTACAGAGAGCTGCATCTGAAAAATCTGTGTGCATTCATTTCTGTTCCAAGTGAACATCCCTCACTAGTGTCAGTGGTGAGGATTGAGGGTCCTTGAATACTGGCCCAGATGAGGGGCATCACAGTTTGCATCAAGAACACTTGACAAAGACTGAAAGAGAAAGGGTGAGATAAAGTAAAATATAAAAACATTAGGTATGATGTACCAGTGGGAACAGAATAAGCAGATGAGTTTTAGCCAATTGGTGATCCCAGACTCAACACACTCAGACAGGCCAGTGTTGTCTCCTGTGTAAACACCTATGAAGTCACGCGTATGCCCAACTAGCCAAAACCAATGCCTATAACCACAGTATCATTGTTTGTATAATATATTGAACAGACAAACTACAAACCTATTGAAAGTCAAAGATTCAAAAGATTCAAGATTCAAAGAAAACTTTATTGTCATTTAGAAAACACAAGTGTAACCTAAACAAATCTTCTGGTATCAGCTTGTCATCATAGTATAGAGACAATGTAAGTATAAAAAGAATAATACATGACATATACACAACTATTCTAATGACTAAAACACATAAAAATACTCCATATAACCTATTTCTAGTCAGGTAAAACTACCCATACATATAAACTTAAACATATGAACAAATAATACTGTACACAGAAAAAGAGAAGAAAAGGCAGTTTGTTAATATTGCACATGACGAATTATGGCATTTTCACTTTCAAGAGAAAGATATTGCACTTCTGTAAGAATGTATTAACTATAGTGAATTAATAATGTATCACTTTCATTAAAACATTTGGAGGTAGGAGACATCCAAGCTGATATCAGAGCTACATTATTACTGTTGGATAGAAGCTGTTCAAGAGCCTGGAGGTCCTACAGCGGAAGCTGTGGTCCCTCTTGCCAGAGGAAAGTCTAGCAAACCAGTCAAATGCTGGATGTGATGTGTATCTAAGTATTTTGTATGCCCTCTTTATGCTTCTTGTAAAAACTTCTTGCATGGTTGAAAGTTTTCTGCCCATTATCTTCTCTGCAGTCCTCACCACTCTTTGAAGCTTCTTCCTCTCTGCCATAAGACTGTTTCTGTACCACACAGCAAAGTTGCAGGTGAGAATACTTTTGATGATTCTATTTCACTGATGTGTAGCTGTGCTGTCATGTGTTAGAACTGTGAAAATAAGTGGACTGAATATACATCCTTTTGGGACCCCTGTGTTTAAGGTGATGCGGTTTGAGTGATGTTTTCCAGCTTGATCTTTTTGTGGCCTTTCAGTCAGGAAGTCAAGGATCCAGTTGCATATTTTCTTTACTATGCCTAGATTACTCAGCTTAAACAGCAATTGTTGTGGAATTACCGTATTGAAGGCAGGGCTGAAGTCTATGAACTGCATGCATACATAACAGTCCTTATTTTCCAGGTGGTCCAAGGTATGATGAAGTGTTAAGGCTATGGTATCTGCAGTAGAGCGATTTGGCTTGTATGCAAATTGTAAAGGATCAAATGTAGCAGGTAGGCAGGATGTTATGTGATCCTTGACCATTTTTTCAAAACACTTAATCACTACGGAAGTAAGTGCAATTGGCCAGTATTCATTTAATTATGCTGGAGATGGTTTCTTGGGAAGAGGGATGATGTTGGTGGTCTTAAAGCATTTTGGGCACTTTTTCCTGGCTGAGAGATATGTTAAAAATGTCGGGGAAGACTGGAGCCAGCTGATCAGCACAGTTTTTAAGTAGCTTCCCTGGGATCATATCTGGAACAGCTGCTTGGCTGGGTAAACCCTACATATGTTCCTCCGTATCTCTTCCAAGTTGAGGCATAGTGATGTGGCATCTGCATTGGTTGGTAGTCTCTTTTCTGAGGTTCTATTTGATTCCTTGAATCTACTGAAGTAGATGTTTAGCTTGTTTAAAAAGTCTGGATTATCATCACATCACATGGATGGTGGCTGATAGTCTGTGATGTTTTGGATCCCTCTCCACAGCTGCCTGGGATATTTCTGGTCAGTGAGGTGTCTGTGTATTTTTAGACTGCAGGCCCATTTTGCTGCTCTCACACTTTTGTTCAAGTTGGCCCTGGCCATTTTCAAAGTGTCTCTGTCTCCAGCCTTAAAGGCAGCATTATGTGCTCTCAGTAATTTGTATAGCTCACTGGTCAGCCAGGGTTTTTGGTTGGCTCTGATGGTTACATCATTCAGGGTGCTTGTGACATCCCCACACTGGGCCAGTAATCAAGGAGCCTGAATCCAGACCACTGACACTGGAGAGAGATGTGCACTTGGAATACAAATGGATACACTCAGTCTTTCCAGATGCAGACTTCTCTGCATCAAGCACAATTTCCCTTAAGAGCACACAGGGCACACACTCAGCCAGGGGTCTGGGTGTCTCTATCTGCCTCTCCTCAGGTCCCCAGACTGGCACTGTAAAGCCAGTGCTTCTTGTTTGCTTCCCCAAACTATTTGAGATTTAATTTTCACACACACACCTGGGAAATGCTGACACAGATCACCTGCTCTACCAACTTTGTCCAGACTATAAGGTAGATTCACTGCCACCAATCAGTTACTATAAGGCTCTTAAAGAGGCATCTAATTATGATGGGTGAATTTAATATAAATGTAAATGGCAATGTTGACCAAACAACAAGGCTTTCAGGAGTGGCCAGAGTTACCACCAAATAAATATGTGTAAATACTCTCAAAGCTTGAATAATTTCTAAAAATGACAAACCACAATGAAAAGTTTAAACATGTTTAATAAATAATAAAAGAACAAAAAAATGCTAAATATATGTTTATAGTAAACCACAGAGTACAAATCACAGGCAATATTAAAAATAACATTGATGGACAGACTTGTGCAAATAAAGAAAAACTATCTCTAAACTAAGCTTCACTATATTCCTGACTGAATTACTATGAGAATTACTATTCCCTAATAACTTACTTGACAGAGCAAGGCACAATGAAATACGTGGGCAGTCTTTCTAGTCAGGTTCCCGAAAAGAGACAACTCAATACTCACAGATTACTCCCTGTAAAATATAGCATCTATGATGGTATGCAGAATGACCTCATTTGGTCACCTGACTCTAGGTTCTCACAGTATCCCCTTCTGAAGCTGAGACAGGAATTTAGCATAGATGGCTACAATACACATCTAAATGTTTATGGCAGTGTCTGGGGCTTCCCCTCTTTTTTACTGAGCTAATGAACAACGGCTTCTTAGAGAACCACTGTCTCCACTCCAGTTCAGCACTGTGGGGTAATGTTTTAATGGTTTAACAGCTCATTTACATTTCCCTTATTTTTTTCTTAAAGTAAGCTAGCTGGTTAACCTCTGCTGTCCCAGTATCATGTATTAAAACATATACATTTAATTCAGTTACAATAATACGTGTACATTTCTTTTCATTCCAGCAAGGTGCACTGTTGATGCACTTTAACACAAGCAAAGCTCACAGATACATTTTCAGCACAAGCATCTGTACAAATCAGTTGGATATACAAATGACATATAATTATTTACAAAATTCCAGCCAGCTGTGCTGGCACAAGTCATACATCCACCGCCCTTCTTCTCCTGGCATAGCTGGCAGTGCTTCCTATCATCACATTTCAGTGTACTCATCCAAATTAATACATTACTTTGTGGTGGCAGCATCTTTAAATAGATTCCAGTCAGTGCATTCAAAGCAGTCTTTACTGACATGCCTCATATGTCATCTTAAACCCCTCCCACCCCACCCCTGCTGCCTACATGCATGTTAGGGGAATTCTTAATAGCACTCTTGAAAATGTGTGGCACTTTAAGTAACAACCACAGATCTTGAATTATGCTATACTGATGGTCTCACAAGGAACAGAAGACATATTTCTCAAATGTACAAACTTGCATTCTGAGGGCTACTTATGGACATTTGTCAACATCTATGTTTTATGTAGAGGTAAGTCTGCTATTACTCACATGGAGGGTTGCAGCCTCACAGGACCCTATTTTACACAAAAAAGTCCTGGCTCTGTACCTCCTCTTACTTCTGTTAAGTTGGGAAAAAAGTACCATTTTTGACATGCATGGTCTATTTTAGGCAAAAGCCATAACACCCACAAATAAACCTACAGGTAAAATTAAGTGCAGGTTTCTGTATCTTGGATTGAGTGATACAGAGTAATAAAGATAAAAATACAAGATTAATAAATTATTGATATTAACTGTGAAAAACAATTGAACAGTTCATTTTCAGTTGTAACATATGATAAACTATTTATTAATATTGACTATGAAAAATAATTGAACAGTTCATTGTCAGGTGTGACATTGGCTTTAATGCAAAAATAGGATCCTTAAAAGGGAGACAACCTAGAAACTCAAAAGTATGCAAATCAAAAATAAAAAAATACAAAACCTGGGCAAAAAATAAAGCAGCAACAAAATGGATGAATGTAATAAAAGCATCTATTAAAAAGGCTTGGATTGATGCTTGGTCCTGTGGCCTGCATCTCTTGCATCACATATTAGTATTTTACAAGGGAGAATTAGATTTTTTTTAATTATATAATATAAAAATGTACATGATATAAAAAATGTTTGACTATCTGAGTAAGGGATAAAGGGCTCCTAACCGGTGTAATCTGTGTTAACCTAATAACAACTTAATACAAATGACAGCAACAACTTCTGTGAGAAATCTTTTGTATCTTAGCACAAGCTCCTAGGGAAAAAAACAGTGAGAGATAAAATGGAGAGGTAGGGAGAGAAAATCAGGAGGCTATGCATATAGTAAGATTGAAATTTTACAGCAGAGGACAGAAAAGATGAGTAGTTGTGGAGGAAATGGTGATGTGGTGGAAGCTAGGAAAAAAGTACAGATAATGATCACTTCAGAGATGGAGAATAGTCTTCAAATCGGGACTATCACCAGCTAACATAATAAAGTAATTAGAGTATCACCTGTCTACCCTATATACCTGGCTAGTCTCACACACCTTAACTATTAAAGTTAAAAAATACTAAGACCATTAATGCTCTTCTGTACTCCACAAATGCTGCCCAACCATGCTATCACCACCTGGTTCATTTCCCATAACCAAAAATACACACTTGAAACTCTCATTCAGTGCCGAAATCTTTGCATCTAGCTTGACTCTTTACTTAACATCCAAAGTCATAATCAGATCACAAAAGTTAACAAGCTCCTCTTCTGAACCAGAAACATTACCTACTTCCTCTGTCCCACAACTAGGGCTGCCTTTCTCCCCTAGCTGGAACATTGACTCTCACTTATCACATCTGCCTCAAAAAATAAACAGCATCCCTACAATCTACCTCTAATATTATTCACAGGTTCATTATCATATTTCCAAACAGGAACATCATTGTCCAATATTAACAAAAGTCAATGGCTACCCATAACACACAGAACAACACTGGGAACCTTGATATTCAAGCTTATTATGAAGACAAGCTTCCCTTTTTCACTCAAAAATGATCAGAAAGAGCCATACCATCATAGAGTCTCAGATCTGTCTCTCTCAGTTCATTCCAAACCTGCATACTCTACTTGCCAGCTTTCAATGCATTGAGCACACATTCTCCCTAATGGCTTCCAAAGTAAGTGGACCAATAAATGAAAATCTAAAAGGCAAACTCTCCATCAAGAATTTCTAAATGGAACTGAAACACTGTCAAGCAAACACATTGTAAATGTTTCACAAATAACTCCATCATATTAACTATCCTTCTCCCCACCACTGCTTTACTCAGCCCACACTCACCTCAGTATTTGCACTAGCTTCCTTACATGGGACAAAAATCATAGCTGCAATATACAGGATACTAATACACTTGTTTGCAGGAATTTTTAGGATGACCCCCCCCCCCCCCATATAACTCAGCACTACTGAATGCATATAGGATTCTGCTGGCAGTCTTAGCATCCTTTTCTCCTTTCCCAACCCAATGACCCCACCAGGCTATCCACTCATCTAAATATACCACTCTCTAAAGATCTGCTTCCATTTATGAATAACTGTTCTTTTCGATTTCTGCCCTTTGTTCTAAACTCCTTTACCTAAAGTAAACACATTTCACAAGAGAGATACGTCCAAATCTAATTTCTGATATCTGAACCCATTTCCAAGATAGAGTTGTAGCATCTACACACAGTCTACTTCTAACCTCTAATTCTTACTGCTGTTCTTGCATTATTTCTCCCTTTCTGCCCCTACCTATTTCTTCTTTTCCAACCTGATGATCCACACCAGGCATTCCTCTTATCCTTCTATATTATACCTCTCAGTCGTCACCTGCTACTACTTGTAAATACCTGAGACATGGGTGTAGTATTAGCTTCAATTAAGTATACAGTATATTCTCTCGCTAATTGTAAGACTTGTGCAATTGTATAATTTAAACAATGTATTTATTTATTTATTTCCAGTTTGTTGACTGGGAAAGTCCACTGGGCCTAGTGTCCCCATTTTCAGTGAAGGCCGGGGAGAAAATGCAGTGAAGATTTATGATACAAGTAAAAAGCAAAAAAGTAAAATGCTGGATACAAATACACAACATATGCGTAATACAATTCAATGCATTGTCTATTTGTTTGACGAGTTTGATTCTTATTTTTAAATCCTAGACTGAGTCTGAAATGCTACACAAGAGTCTGAAACATGGCTGTAATTTTCTATTAGCAGTAGTTAAGTATAAATTCATTTACTAATTCTAAACATCATTCACAGAATTATGTAATTTCACCGCGTTAATGTTCTGTTTTAAATTGCTTTTGCACTGGGAAAATTAAGACAGTAAATAAATTTGACAGGCAAAATGAGCGATGTCCCTCCTCATAAAAGACATCTGAGTCTGTGACACACAAGCAGTGCAAGAAAAGAAGCCATACATTAAAGCAAGTGCCTGTTACCAGAAATATTTCCCTGTGGTTATTTGATTCGTTTATTTTACAAAGCATGTATATTTATGATTCCCATTCCGTACGGCAAAACACCCAGTAGCATAATTTAAAATGTAAACGAAATTGATATGGCAAATTGAGAATTTGAGCAGCAGTTCAAAAAAATGCAGTTGAGCAAATAACTGATTAAACGTTTCTTGCTTATTTCATATCTAATAATCTGTAAACTAATGTGTATGCATGTTTTTGTAACTGTGTTATGACTTAATCCTTCTTTTAAGAAGTCACATCCGTGGACTATGTTTTTTTTTCGTCTTCAGTCAACACTAGTGTTTTAGTGGTATACTGATACGCACTGTTCTGGTTACTAAAAACTCTTATTATGTTTTATTTCCATCTAGTATGATTTTCCTATGAGTTTTCGCTCTAATCATCAAATGTTTAATAACGCTAACACCGCACTTGAGTTTGATAATAACTGCCACTTTATGTTTTATGAAGATCAGCTAGACTGCGTGACAAGATAAAGTTCACACTATTTCCCAGTGGTCTCACCTTCTGTCTCGGCTCCACTGAGACTGTAGTACCCCTCCCCACCAGTGACTTTATTCTGAAAATGTCATAGACCAAGATTTCCAGAAATGTACACGTTGTAACAGTCAACAGTAAGGTGTACAAGAAGGCATTGCAAACAAGCAAACAGATTTGAAACGTACTATAGTATTGTGACCTAATGGCGAGGGGCTGCATTTGGGTTGCCACCTTTTCAAATGCTCAAAGTAGGACATTTTTGGTACAAACGTCAGATTTTGCAGGGCGAAACATACCCACGGCCAGTACAAAGGACAGAACTTCAGTTCTTTGCCTAAATAAAAGCTTATTCTTGTAGCATTTTAGTTGCCTATTCTGTTTCTTATAACATTTAGGTGTTTCTGATGCAGAGTAACTATTTTATGCAACTATTACATAAAATATAGGAAATAATTTTGTCCTAAAATCTCAGGACATTTGCCATTTTTTTCACTTTTTTGCAGGACACAACTGCCCAAAGAGGGACTGTCCCTCGCAATATGGGACAGGTGGTAACCCCAGGCTGCATCTCAAAAGTCACATTCTTTCAGGCATAATCATACGAGTATGTGAATTCTGCTTAAAATGTGTTTTATATGAAAAAATAGCCAAACTAGAATATTGCAGTGCTGCTGGGAAAGCCGATATTATGGTCCAAATTGTTAAGCGCCTTGCTGACGTAAGAAAGGTGTTCAACAAAGCTGGTAGTTTAATGAGCATAATAAACAGCAACCAGGACATCCGTCAGAAGCTAAAACAGCTTTAAAAGTTGCAAAACACTTTAGCTGGAGTAACTTACCTTATTTTGAGTGTGGAAGTACGAAGTGTGTTTTTTTTACTAATTCTTCGTCTTATTTTATGGTGTCAGTTCGCTTCTGGAAGCTGCCTATGCGGCAGCGTTAAGCGAGTTATAGCTTTAAAGATGAGCTGTAAAATATATATATATTTATAACAAGCATATATATATATTTAAGCAATCTTAACGTAAATGCTTAAGCAAAATAAATGTGAACTCGCTCCGTGTACATTACCCATTTCTACTGTTGCATATATCTGCATTTGTTGACTAACGGTGACAATTTAATGCAATATTTAACAAAACCCGCTGTACATTTTGCTCTCTCTGTTGCATACAGTTCTTTCATAATGCATGCTTTCAAATTTTTTATTGTAGAAATATACCCAGTGTGAGCCTAAAAGTGCTGATTGACATTGTATCCTGCTTCACAAATAAATAAATAAATAAATAAATATTTTCCTCTGTAACTCTAGCAATACATCAGAGTTAGGATCGAGTCTCTCCAATCCTAAACGACGTTTTATTTGCTCCAGTCACCGCGGATGTCGCGAATACAAACAACTGGGTTCTGATCGGAATAGATACTCTTTATTTATAGGCTTCGTTGGCATCACATATATCAACAATATAACTTGTGAAAACACCAATTACTTGATACCAGATTCCCGGAATTAATACAAACTGACTGAACCTAAATTCTGGCCTTGATCTCAGTCCTGCTTGTTTACATTTCTTTCTTTTTAATCTAAATGCAATTAAATTTCATGTATTCTTAGCTTTCAACTTTCCATCTCCAAAATGTGGAGCAATGCATATCATAATGTGGAACAAATGAGTAAAATATGGAACACTTGCTAACAACTTACTAGCAACTTCAACTAGAAAGCTCACTAGCTAACATGTGTTACTTTATACTATAAAACATTATTTTGATTAATTAATATTTAGTATTATTTACTGTGCTTATCACTTAAAAATCTTAGCACTGAATGTGGAGCAGACCCTTTTAACGTGGAACAATGAGGAACGTAGACTTTTGAGACTAAAAATTAGTAAAGTTCCTCCTAATTAGGTACGCTTGAGAGGTACGTATGAGCATTACCTGAAATGTGTACCATTACTACCCCAGAACCCCACCACCAACAATATTGTCTTCAGCACCCCAGCATGGATCAAAGTTGTATATGACTTGGAGCACTTTTATCAAAATGACCTGGCTCATGGACCAGTTAGCCTTATTATGTATAGTTAAATTAAATGAGTGTACATACTGACTGACGTAGCTTTCTCTCCAACTCAAATAATAGTTCAGGGCAGTCTGGTTATTGGCTAGGCGTGTAACGGTCTGGAGACTGACTATTATTTACCTACATACTTCTCATCTGCACAGATTTTCAAAGAATGGCCAGACTTTTGTCTCATATTTTGGTCTGTTCTTCATAAACTGTGGGGTTTTCTGGCAAATCACCGAGGACTGAAGTCACTAAATAGTGACATACATTTGAGTTTCTGTCTTTATTTTTATCAGAAAATGCATGTTAACGGAAGTACCAACAACTTTTAAGTTTGTAAGAGCGATATTTAAAATGTGTTCCTATTTGTGGGCCTTTATCCCTCATTAATTTAGGCTTTGCCTAGATTTCTTGTACTAAGAGGTTGAGAGGTATGTTTACCAATAAGCTACAGAACAGTGCCTTTGACAAAATATAGCCAGGTGAGGTTGCAGTGATGAGTTTTTTAGCCCACGTTTTAATTGTCAAAGCACCCTCTAAAAGAAACTACATACCTTAATGCCTCTGAATACTTCATTCACTAAAGTAATGCCCTTATGGGCCGGGGTCGTGGACTGCTGACCAGCCCACGTACCTGGTTATCAAATTGCAAATAAAAAAGGAGGGGAAGATGAGAAACACCATGCAGTATAACTATCAGATAAGGGAAGATTTCCATGCTAAGCAAAGTTCCCTGTTTCACTACAGTGTGAAAGTAGCACTGAGGTGATTTGCCATAGGTTCATAGGTTGGTATTAGGCTATCGACCCTAGGGCCTGTACAAGCATAGCCATAACAATTCCCTGGCTATTTCTGCCCAATACGTTTAATTAATTGCTGAAGACGGACTCCGAGAGAAAAAACGTGAATTAATGTATTGTTATAAGAATATGAAATCACCATGACCATTCAAATTCAGGAAAGTAATAAATGATGGAAACTGTGTGCTTCCGATCTGGACTTGCTCACCTATAAAATTACTTTATTTTCAACCATTCTAGAAAGACCACTTAAGTTTGCAACCACCAGACAGATAAAATATTTAGGTTACATGTACCTGTCGACAAATTACAGGTTCGTTTCATGTCTGTTCTTCTCAAACGAACAGTCCAACGATGCTTATTAATCATCATTTGTTATAACATTCCATGCAGGGCGACTGTTACGTGTTTTCTCTCTCCTTAAATATACCATGTAAGCATGTAAGCACCCCATGTTTCACCACCACTTCCTTCTATCCTTCTGCAAGTATACAAATAATACATGCATTTTTTTAAGGTTTGATTTTGTTAATGATTTTAAAGGCATACGAATTTATTAGGGCTGTAGCCTGAATTTCATATTTTGTATTAAAACTTAAAAAGTGTTGTCTCTACCTTTTATATATTATTTAAATGTACCCAGTTGTCAAAATTTTGCCCCTGTACACAAAGAAAAGGGATACCTTACTTTCAACTGCTGTCATCTATAACCATAAAATGTCTGTTTTAGATGAACATGTTTTATAGCACTACATTCGTTTATGCAGCTCTAAACATTCTCTGTTCTGTGTCTAACAGAGTTTCTAAGAGATGCTCAGAAAAAAAATGTTGTGTACGCTGAGTATGGCTAGCTACAACATTGGAAATGGTACATATTGCGTTTTTTCAGTTATCTAAACGGACTTGGTCGGGTGTAAGACAAGCATAAGACACAAGGGGAAAGTGAAGCCAATAACTCACACGGAGACTATTCATTTGTGACCCTGGTTAGTACAGAGCAACAGGTAGACAGACTAAAAGTAAGGAAAGCTAAACGCACATTGTGCAGAATATCAGAATATTTTTCTTCGGTTTTCAGTAAATTATCAGGCAAGTTAATAGTGACCTCGAGGTACTAGTTAAAACACTTCTGGATGTAACTTGGATCAGTCAGTAAGACAAACTTCCGTCTGTACCTTTGCATTCTGTACAGACGGAAAGGTTGCAGCATTCGGTATAAAACAGGTGAGTAACGGTCTAGGTACATAATTATAGGTGAGGGAGTTACCATCCCAGCCAGAGTGTTTGTTGCATGCCATCACGTTACTCTTAAATCTGCCTGAGCACCCTGTTAGCTCCCTACTGAAGTGCGAAGCAGGTTTCATGACCGGGGGCTCATTAAGTGATCTGCTGAAACACAAATCACCAACGGGTCACAATAGGATGTGATTTTATCAAGTACTAGTGACTGCTTGCCCCTCCTTTTATATAAAACACTGATTTTGGACGAATGTTTCCTTGCTTTTATTGTTGACTGACATAAGAGATCACCTATTCAGGTGTTTCTGTTGCCATTTATACATCCCATTTAGCGTCAGAGCTTGTAAAGAACTGATTGAAATTAATGTTAGAAACAGAATACTTTATCTTGGGGGGTGTATACTTATTGAATGAAAGAACCTGGCTGATTGTTATCATCCTGTAGCTAATGTTTGAAACGCTCCATCCATACCTCTCAGCTATACAGATTTCGCAGAATGGCCAGATTTTTGCCTCACATTTTAGTCCATTTTTTTTCTTAAGTGTCCTTTTCTAGCAAATCATTGACGAATAATTTAAAATTTAAGCCAGAAAATAATGGCAGACGTTTGAGTGTCAGATTTCATACACTTCAGAAAATTCATGCTATTGCAAGCCTGTTATTCTATTTACTTTATAAGTTTAACCAATATTTAAAATTAGTTTCTATTTTGGGGCCTTTGTCCCCCCATTATTTATGGCTTCGTCCAGATGTCTTGCTCTAAGAGATTGAGCTGTATAGCTCTATGTCTCCCATTAAGATATTTACAAGTTTTTGTTGTAGCTCTCACTGGGTGATATTATACATTTTGTGATTACTATGGCAGCACCCTATATACCAATAACAGGACTGGCGTTATAAGTACCATGCTCCAAGATGTTACAGAAGCACTACCATTTGTTTGTGGACTGAGACGTCTTATTAAAAAAGAAGACTGCTTTTATTTAATCCATTGAACGTCAACATCTAAAAGCACAGTTGCAGTTTGTTTTATTATGATAAGATGCTCATTGTGTGTGTGTGTGTGTGTGTGTGTGTGTGTGTGTGTGTGTGTGTGTGTGTGTGTGTGTGTGTGTGTGTGTGGACAGCATGAAATGAAAAATAAAACTGTAAGAAGCAAATGAATGCGCTCTACCATGATTTTCTCATAAAAGTATTACTGTAAGCCTGTGGTCAATGATATCACAGCAGAATGCTGTTCTACCCCAAATATACAAACACATTCACATACAGCAATTGATTCTGAAACTCACATAATTATTGTCCTTTCTTGTATTTAAGTAGCATTAAGGGGCAGGCATTGATTACTGCAAAAGACTACTGGGCAGTGTATACAAGGGAAATTATACAATAAAAGGAGTTAGGACATTGCATTGAATTTTTATTTTAATCACAATCATTTTATGGTTTTCGTATGCAAAAAGAATACAGCGATTAGTCACAATAAACTTTTTATCTCCCGATTAAGAGTGCAGAAGTAAAGATAGAGACAGGGCTTTATCAAATTAATAATAGCGGAACTTCTTAAAGCTGCACTTGTAATTTAAGATTTAATTAGCCCAGATCGTCCGAGTTTTTAGTTTCCAGTCAGTATTTATTTGGGTGCCACTTGATGATTACCTGAACTGGACAATACACTGACTTATCCTTGGTATGCCGTTACGGGTATGTTTTGCATATTTGCTTTAAACTAGATTGCATTTTCAGATTCTTAATTTTCATTATAAATTAAAATTCTCTCACAGATGCAACATCTGCAAATAACATTTGACCAGCTACATGCGCCAGGAATTTTATCGAGCAATGTATAAAACGGTTTAATAGGGGACTGAAATGTGTTCAGAGTCATCTCTGTAATGAGGCAGGGTCATACAGATAAAATCATTGCAGGAAAACATGGTTCAACAAGTACCGTGTTAGTAGTTAGAAGTCTCAAAAAGAGTGTAACATTTGTCAACAAAAATGCTGCTGGACAGCACAATGTTAACACAAATCCTTATATATCAGGTGGGATACACGTTAATACTCCAAAGTATGTTGAGTTATGCTACATTGTGCTATTTTGTGTTATTCTTGGGGAAAGATTGTGAAGATGTTGGACAACAGGAGCAATAAGCCATTCGTTTAAGCATCATCATTTCACATTAATATACAAACCTAGTCAGATGCTTAGGTATCGCTCATACTTAAGTATGAAGACCCTTCCTACATTCGCTTGAGAAAGGCAGACATTTAAACAGTATAGAGCCTTTCATGGGATTTTGTATTTGTAATTTGTTGTGATTCGCAGGTGAAATGGTCTGCAAACAGCTGAATTCAACTACTCCAAATGAAGAGGGAGGACTATTCCTTTGTAGCAAGCACACACTAGGCTGAATTCCTGCGAACTTTCTATGGCATGCTAAGAAGAGGCCTTTTCATGGCTTGCTTTACCTCTAGTTGAGCTAAGGCTTTTATTTTCCCTGCTTAATCCATCTCTTTATTTAAGGAAAAATACAAAACCAAGTTCCACGCGGTGCTTTAGTGGCTAAAAGTGAAAGAGCTGCTTTAGCTGAAGGAGCTCCATGAATCACTTCGGAAAATTGGTTCTTCTGAATAGGTGGAGAAGGAAAACGTTTAATAAGATCCTGTGGAGGTTCAGTTACTGCAAGCTGTTTCTTAAACAGGTGGAACTGGAATTTATTGTACAAGCATCAGCGAATAATCTAAAGGAAAAAACGGAAAGCCCCTAAAGTGACATAGCGTTTGTTAAGCATACCATTTCAAATATATATTTAAAAATCACTCAATATTAGAAAGTCTCGTATTACAGTAAATATATATTTACATTACTGACGTCACCTTTTTTTTAAGAATTAAGGAAACGCACATATTTCTGGGTTACTTCTAGATAATGTGTGGGTGTCTGCCCTCATTCTAAATAATAATAATTATTATTATTAATATTATCATTAACTATGATATAACCAGATGAATAAAACTACCACCAATAAAGCTGATAAGAAATCAGAAAAGGACTGGTCATCAATTTACTCCTTGTAGTATATAATTAGACGTTTTCCTATGCGATCATTTATTTGTAATAAAATTAACATGATCAAGTCAATGGGGTGGGGGTGGGGTAAACGTTTGCAAAATATGTTTCTTTAAGAAGTGACCTAGATTAGTAAGTGTGGTTCACAAATTGTGTTACTTGGAGCTCTGTATTGCATTTCCAATGCTACTGAAATGGGCGGTGTGCTTTTTAAAGGCGGCTGTTGCTTGGTGGCATTTCCATGTCATTCCGATCTAAGTGACTTCACGTGATGTCAGCTAAATGTAGAAGACAGTGATCTCACCCTGATGAAGATGTTTGCTATCAAAATGTGACAGCGCATGGACACAACGCTTGGAGGCTACGTCTTTAGCGACGTCTTGCAAGGTAATTTACTCTCAACTTATAATTTGCTATTAGGGTTAAAATTGTAAATAGTATAAATTAAAATGTCATCGTTTTGTACAAATACTAATATTTAGTAACGCAGTCTCCATTCACTTTTTGTACTGGATAATGAGCATTAGGCTGGTGCCCCTGTGTGCTATTGTTCTTGGATCTGTTCATTTGAATGCAAATAAGTGACAGGGCAAAACAAGGTGCTTATTAAACTGATTTCTATACTGGCTTTTCTGGAATGCAGAGTAAAAGGACAGTGACGAGTCTGGCCGCTGCTCACTCCAAGTTCTGCAAGAATGGCGAGTTCGGCTTCTTTGGAGACAGTGATGCCCTCCTGTCCAAGACTAGAGTCCAAAAATGGAGCTTCTACTGCCGCCAAGACATTGGCCTTTTCAATTGAAAGAATAATGTCAAAGACATCAGAATCCAAATCTCCCTTGGTGTACAGAGCACAACGGGAAAGGGAGAGTGCTGAATGCAAGAAACTGATTAACCTTTGCACCCCAATACCTTGCATGATCCCCATTCAGCCAGTGAGTTACGAGGTCCAGTCAAAGACTGTCGTGAACTATTCTGAAATCTGGAAAGCAAACCTAAGAGGGGTGTCTTGCAACTCAGCCAGCCTATGCAAAAGTAATTGTGGTGTATGCTGCAAGGCAGAACTGAGCTTAGGACATTCAATTCTGCCACCCAACAGGGTAATCAAACCTCAGGCTATAAACCAAACTGTAGCAATGCCAGCCAATGGCTCATTTTATTACCTTAACTACTTGGACTGCTCCTACCACACACCAAACCTCTTCAGTGGACACTTGTTTCCAGCTAATATTTTAAATTCTCAGGCTCAAGCCTCTCTTTCTGCTCATCAGAAGTTACTTCTGCTGGAAAACACGAAAATTGCTAGCCTGCCAACAGAGAAGTTCCAAACTTCCCAGTTCCTTCAAAAGGAGCGACTCCCTGGACAATTAGACCAGATAATAAAGGAGAACACGAACCTCAGTGAGAAGACTTATATCAAACCACATAACAAACTCAACAGCCCCGGCGATGGAAAACCTAAAAACTTCACCTGCGAAGTTTGTGGCAAGGTGGGATAAGACTAACAATTAAATTATTCACTTCTGACACTTTATATCAGTTACATGTTAACTTTTAATGGGGTAATTCCGTGTTGTATCTGTGAATCGTATTTATAGCCAGAAGCAATGCATTTTAAATTAGCAAAGCATATTTGGACAGTTTTGTCCATGTCAAATTACACTTTTGGCATCAATATCTAATCAGAGCATTACCTTCCTTATAGGTATTCAATGCACATTATAATTTAACTCGACACATGCCAGTGCACACTGGAGCCAGACCATTCGTCTGTAAAGTCTGTGGGAAAGGTTTTCGACAGGCCAGTACCTTATGCAGGCATAAAATAATCCATACACAGGTAAGGATTTTTTTCACCACTTTTCTGTTTCTCTTTCGTTGTTGGGATGCCCTGCATATTATAGCTGTATGTGCTATTTATCTTAGTGTTTGCTTTTAATTAATAACTGTAACAACATTGTCCCTAATATATATATATATATATATATATATATATATATATATATATATATATATATATAAGAAAAATACTTTGTAGCTGTATAATATGTGTATCTTTGCTGATTACGTTACAATGCGTTTTTATTTGCTTTAGGAGAAACCCCATAAGTGTAATCAGTGTGGAAAAGCCTTTAACCGAAGCTCAACTTTGAACACCCATATTCGAATTCATGCTGGCTACAAGCCTTTTGTCTGTGAATTTTGTGGAAAGGGATTTCATCAGAAAGGTATACTTTTCTATTCTAACTTTCCAGGTGACTGGGGCTATGCATGTAATACAGAGAAATATATACCATATGTCAGTCTGAGCGTTGGCTCCAGATGATTGACGCTGTTTATGTGTCGCATCGACCCCATGTGCAAAAAAGGGGCAAAGGGAGTCATGGATGGATGGAATACGTTGAGCTTATGTTTCCCCTTCGGAACACTAGCAGTACAGTTTGTATGGTTGTGCGGTTCTTTACAAATATTAGGTTAGATGAGTAGCCGTGTTAGTGAAATTACTCACTGGAGTCACATAATTGTACGTATTATTTTCTCTGACGTTGACAATGTTTAGTCAGAGAGCATTGTGTGAGCTTTACTGAGACAAAATAGATGTTTCCTTAACTTTTGGAAAGTTAACCTGGTTAGACCAAACCAACATGTTGTAGCCGATACACTTCGAAGTCACTCTTATAAATACAATGTCAGTTTGGAAGTGCATACATGAACCTGTTTATATTACTATTATCTCTTATGTTTAAAAAATAAACTTAGAATAAAGCCTGCTATAGACCTGGATGCTGCTCTGCTGTCCTGACACAGGTCTTTCTAAACAGTGAGGCTGCCTTAAGTCAATTGGTTTGTATGAGTCCTGCCAATTTCTAGTAACTTCAGCTATTTTCATCTTGTCTGGGTCAGAACACACTGACCTCTTTAGGATTTTGCATTTGACAGTTATATGCCATTATGAGATGATGCTGACCGAGTTTGACAACTTTATTTGACTCGGTTTTGGAACACTTCTTAATGAAGGCTGGCCACATTCCCCCTACCAATCCTAACTTGTTACCTCTATTTCTGTTAGCTATTATTTTGTTCCTTTGTCTTTTAGGAAACTACAAGAACCACAAACTGACGCACAGCGGAGAGAAGCAGTACAAATGCACTATTTGTAACAAAGCCTTCCATCAGGTTTATAATCTGACATTTCACATGCACACCCATAATGACAAGAAACCCTTCACTTGTGGGACTTGTGGTAAAGGATTTTGTCGGAACTTTGATCTAAAGAAGCATGTGAGGAAACTTCATGACAGCAGCCATCCCTGCAGTGTAGGTTCTGTACATGCCAAGGACATTTCTCAGTCTGCCACACTGGCACGAAGCTGAAGACAATAAAACACCAAATGAACAAGTATATTTTTATCAGTTTCCTCTTGGGCTAACATCTTTGGTACACAACCTCAGTTTGTAACTCCACAACAGCATCGGCAAAGAAAAGACCAACTTGAAATGTGTCTATGCCCCGCTAAGTCCTCTTATTTTTTAAAAGTGCACATTTTGCCATAAGGACTAAGCAAATGAAATTAGATTGTAAATGTGGTTCTTATTTAAATAAGTCAAGTATCTCTTTTTAACTTAGTTCTGGCAGAACTTTGTGAAATGTTGTCTTTAAATGCCATTTATACATTTATGTAAAGGGAAGTGTAAATATATATTGCAGTCAGTATATGTAAATATACTGAAATAAAGAGTATGAAAATTTGATTTAAGTGAAATAAATGACGACTCAGAGAAAGTCGTTTCTGATCTCAAAACAAAATAAGAATTACGAGTTCCGAGAATCGCAGGAATGCTTTTTAAGCAACGTAATTTAGAACTAGCTGTCATATTAACAGCCAAGTTTATTCCTCTCTTTTACAAAATGGAGTTACAAAGTAACATATCTGGGAAATAAGTGAAGTAATGAGAAACACGCCTTGCATACCTCCTTTTTTTGGAAGCTGGGAACACAGGATTTAAAACCTTTGCCTTGCTGTTTGTTTTTGAATTTGATTTACTATACAGTGTTTTGTGCAGTGTGACCTAAGTGCAA